>NW_007072322.1:526-113026 GCF_000164805.1 Carlito syrichta
AAAAAAAAAAAAAAAAGAAAAGCACATTAAAAAAAAAAAAAAAACAGAAGAAAAAACAACAAAAAAAAGAAGATGTGGTACATATACACGATGGAGTATTATGCAGCCATAAAGAAGAACAATATCATGGCCTTTGCAGCAAATTGGATGGAGTTGGAGACCATTATACTTAGTGATCTATCACAGATCTAAAGGGAGAAGTAGACTATAATACAATGATAGAATGAGACTTTAACACACACTCAATAACAGATAGATAATTCAGACAGGAAATCAACTCAGAAACACTGAAGTTCAACTATACACTAGACCTAATACATCTAACTGACATTTACAGAACATTTCACCCACCTGCTGCAAAATACACATGCTTTTCATCAGCACATGAAACGTTCTCCAGAATAAACCACATCTTAGGCCACACAACAAGTCTCAACAAATTCAAAAAGTAGAAAACATATCAAGTATGTTTTCTGACCACAATGGAATAAAACTAGGTATCAATAACAAGAGGAACCTCAGAAACTTTACATAAATTTGAAAATTAAACAATGTGCTCCTGAACATGAATCCATGAAGAAAATAAGAAGAAAATTTAAAAATTTCTTGAAACAAGTGAAAATGGAAATGCAACACACCAAAATCTATGGGATACAGCAAAATCAGCACTAAGTGGGAAGTTTACAACAATAAATGCTTACATCAAAAAAATAGAAATGCCCCTCAAGGAACTAGAAAGGTAAGAACAAACCAAACCCCCAAATTAGTAGAAGAAAAGAAATTAGAGCAGAAAAGAAAAATTATTTGAAGGCACTGAAGAGAATATAAAAGCAGACAAAAGACAGAAATTCTGCAACTGAAAAAAGATAAATATGTTTGCAGCTTTCTTATGGTATTGTGAAAGCACCATTTGTTGACAAGCATTTTTTTAGCCACTGAATTGACATAAAGCCTTTGTAGAAAATCAGTTAACCATATATGTGTGCATTCATTTCTGTATTCTTTCCTATTTCATTGATTATGCATGATATTTATGCCAAAGCCACACTGTTTAGATTTCTTTGAAACCAGGTATTGTAAGTTATCCAATTTTTGTCCCTCATTTTGTTTATTTATCTTGCTGTTTTATATTTTGAGTTGGAGTCTCACTCTGTCACCCAGACTGGAGTGCAGTGGCATGCTGCTCATGGCCACCGCAGCCTCGACCTGCTGGGCTCTGGTGATCCTTCAGCCTCAACCTTCCAAGTAGCTGGAACTACAGAAACGTGCCACCACACCCAACAAATTTATTGATTATTTTATTGTAGAGGTGAGGTCTCGCCAAGTTGCCCAGGCTGGTCTCAAACCCGTGGGCTCAGGCAATCCTCTCACCTCGGTCGCCCAAAGTGCTGGGATTCTAGGCATGAGCCACCACTCCCAACCTGTCTCTCGTTTTCAAAGTTGTTTTGGCTATGTTAGGGTTTTTGCATATCTTTATATATTTTAGAATTAGCCTAGCAATTTGTGCAAAAATCTTGTTAGAATATTTCTTGAGAATTCATTGAATCTATACATTAATACGATAATTAATGTCAACAATTTTTAAGTGCAATCCATGAACACAGTATATATCTTCATGTATGTAGAATATTCTTTAAAAATAGTTCAGCTCTATTTTGTAATATTCTGTGTACAGGTCTTGCATATACTTTGTGAATTTTTATTCATATTTATTTTATATTTTTGAAGCTATTGTTAACTGCAATTTTTAAATGTGAATTTATAATTATTTGCTATTATGTAGAAATATAACTAATTTTTGTATAAGACTCTGTATCCCGCAACTTTGCTAACATCACTTATTAGTTCTAGTAGATGGGTTGTGAATTCTTTAGAATTTTCTACACAGAAGATCATGCCATATGCAAATAAAGATCATTTATTTATTTTATGTTGAAATAGAAGTAGTGAGAGCTGACATCCTTGCTTTGTTCCTAATCTTATGAAATTGATATTTAACTGTTATCACTAAGAACTGATAAATTCAATTTTTCATCATTATATCATTAGCTGCAGTTTTGTTTTTGTTTGTTTTTTTTTTTTCAAAGATGCCCTTTATCAAGTAGAGGAAGTTCTTTTCTAGTCCAACTTTGCTGAAAGTTTTTATCATGAATGGAAGTTGAATTATGTCAAATGTTTTATCTGCATCTATTGAGACGACCATATCTTTTCTTTTTAAATTCTGTATATATAGTGAATTACATTGACTAATTTTTAATATTAAATTGAAATGCTATACTTCATTTGGTAGTGATCGGTTAGCATGAATTCAATTTTAACTTTTTTGTGAATATGTGTGTGAGTGTTCATGAGGGATATTGTTTTATACTTTTTAAAGTAATGTCTTTTTCTGATTTTGATATCAGAGTTATCTTGGTCTCATAAATGTGTGTTGAGACGTGTCCTCTCCTTATCAACTCTCTAGAAGAATTTTTTTTTGCAGAATTGGTATCATTTCCTTAAATGTTTTACAGAGTTCACTAGAAAAAGCATATGAGCTTGGAGATATTTTTGTGGGATGATTTCTCATTAAAAATATAATTTATTTTACAGATATGGAACTATTTAGACTATCTTTTGTTCTTGAGTAAACTTTGATAGTCTGTATCTTTTAAAAAATTTCCCAATTTCATTTTTATTATCAAATTTATTTGAATAAAATATTCCCTTATTATCCATTTAATGTCTGTATGAACATAGTGCTGTATACACTCTCAATCCAGATGTTAGTAATTTGTGTCTTCTTTCTTCCTGATAATTCCATCTAGAAGTTTATTAATTTTGTTAATTTTCTCAAAAAACGTCTCTGATTTTAATTTTTATAGTATTTGTGTTTTCTATTTTATTGATTATTGCTCTTATATGCATTATATTATATATTTATTATTTAATAGCTTTTAATAATCATTTAACATAATTATTACTTAATTACATAAAATAGTACATGTTAGTTCTAGATAATAAAATTTACATTAATAATAATATATGGCATACAATATGTTATATAATATTTATTATAGAGCAATTTATTATAATATACTATTATATTTAACATTCAATTATTTAATAATATTTAAAACTTTATTATTATTCATTTTTCCTACTTATTTAATGTGAATGCTTGGGCCATTGACTTGAGGTTAATCTTTTCTAAAACAGTCATTTAATGTTATACGTTTTCTTCTTATCGCTGCTTTGTATTGTGTTTTCTATTTCATTCCATGGAAAAAGTTTAAAATTTTTCTTTTGATTTTTACTTTGACTCGTGGGTTAATTAGAAGTATATTATTTAGTTACCAAGAACTTGGAAATTTTTCTGTTAGTCACTTTTAATTTAATTTCATCATGGCCACAGAACATAGTTTTTATGTTGTAAATTTCTAAAAAGTTTTTATGACCCAGAATATGGTCTATCTTGGTAAATGTTTCAGGTCCATGTGAAAAGAATGTGTATTCTGCTATTGTTGGTTGGAGTGCTCCATGAATGCCAGTTAAATCAAGTTGGTTGATAGCGTGGTTTTTCTGATGCCTTACTTATTTTCTGTCTACTTGTTCTGTTACTTATTATTACTTCTTTTGGATTGAGCGATTATCTTATTTCATTTATATAGCCTTTGTTCCTTTATTATCTGTAATTTTTCAAGTTATAGTACACATCCATATCACAGTCTACCTACGAATAATATTATATTACTTCATATATAACATAAAAACCTTTCAACAGTCTGTTCCCACTTCATCTTCTTTATGCTATCACTGACATACATAGATTACAAGTCACACAATACATTGTTTTTATTTTTGCTTTAACTAATTATTTAATAAGATTTAAAAATGGGGAAATATTTTATATTTACCCACATGTTTTTCATTTCTGCTGCCCCTCCTTTCTCTGTATAGATCCATATTTCTATCTGGCATCATTTTCATTTCGCTCGCAGTACAGATTGGCTGGTGATTTTTTTTTTTTTTTTTTAGTGTTTACATGTTTGCAAAAGTGTTTATTTTGCCTTTTTTGAAATTTATTTTCTCTGGTAACAGAATTCTAGGCTGATTTGTTTTTTCTTTCAGTACTTTAAAGCTGTTGCTCTATCACCTTCTAACAAGAAGTCTGGTATTCTTCTAAAGATTTTTCTCTGTACACAATGTCTTGTTTTACCCTATTTGTTTTTAAGATTTTCTTTTTATCACTGGTTTGAAGCAATATTCTCATTTCCCTTGGTGTAATATTCTTCATGCTTCTTGTCCTGGGTTTGCTGAGTTTCTTGGTTTTGAGAAACTGCAATTTTTATCAAAGTTAGAATTTTTGGTCAGTTTTTCTTCCAAATATATTTTTACCCCTCTTCAAATAATCCAATTTCAATGATATTTGGGTACTTGAAGCTAGCTCACAATGTGTTGATGTCCATTTAATTTTTTAGTCTGTTTGTTCTCTTTGTGTTTCGTTTTTGCTAGTTACAATTGCTATGCTTTCAAGCTTATTTGTCTTTTCTTCTTCATGTCCAATCTGCTGTAAGTGTATTTTTTCATCTCAGATACTTTATTTTTACATCTAGCAGTTTAATTTGCTTATTTTTTTAACTTACATGTCTCTGCTCAACATATTTTATGCTTTCCTCTACCATTTTAACATATGCAGTGTAGATATAATAATTGTTTTAATGTACTTATCTACTAATTATTTTACCTGTATCATTTATATATTTGATTCTATTAATTAGATTTTCTGCCACTTTTAAATTGTTTTCTTGTTTCTTTGCATGCCTGCTAATTTTTAAATGAACACCAGCTATTGCAAATTTTAATTTGTTAGACATAAGGTATTTTTTGTATTGCTATAAATATTCTTGTTTTTTTGTTCTGAGGTAGTGTTACTTGGAAACAGTCAAACGTGCTTGAAGCTTGATTTTAAGCCTTGTTATATGGGATTAGAGCAGCCTTTAGTCTTGGGATGGTTTTGCCATATCACTGAGGCCATATTCTTTAAAGTACCTTACCCCACGCCCCGTGTGTTACAAGTGTTTCCACCAAGTAGAGTGGTGGAGACTCTGGTGGAAACACAAGTGATTCTCAACTCTGATGTTTCACTCACTGTTTTCCAGTGGTCTTTTCCTCTAAATTGGGTTGTTTCTTCATATGCATGAGCTAAATGATACCTACCTGAAAGCATGAGAAGAACCCTCTGCAGATTTGGGGGATCTCTCTCTCTCTCTCTCCCGCCCACAACTTTCTCCTCTTCATGGAGGTCTACCTTTTTCTCTGCCCCTATAAATTGGCCACCTTGGCTTCCCCAATTTCTCAACTCCTTCTTATCAACTGAGGGAGTCCACCAAGCACTATTTGGGTTGCCCTTCCCTG
Organism: Carlito syrichta; assembly: GCF_000164805.1. Taxonomy (NCBI): domain Eukaryota; kingdom Metazoa; phylum Chordata; class Mammalia; order Primates; family Tarsiidae; genus Carlito; species Carlito syrichta. The sequence continues at coordinate 5,924 of NW_007072322.1, forward strand.
CACTGTAGTCCAAAATTTTTCTCCTGGCCGTAAGCATATGCAACTATAGGGCTTGCCTTGTTTGTTTTCTTTTATTCAGAGATCATTATCCTGTGCTGTCTTTGTTCAATTTTTGAAAAACACTGTATGTTTGCCCATTTCTGGTTGTTGTTTAAGATGAGAGGATAAATTTTATCTTTGTTACTTCATGTTAGGCAGAGGCAAAATTATTCACTCATATTTCTCATGGGCACTCAAATTTTACATATCTACAATTGAACAAATTTCCACCTTTCCTTCCATATTCATTGTTCCAACCGCAACTCCAAAAGAATAAAAACAGTGCTGCTCCTCCTTCATTGCCCTCTATTTTAGAAAATTGCACACCCCAATCATATAAGCCAAGAACCTATAAATTATCCTCTCTTCCCCTCCTTTTTCTGACTCTATACTCTAAGCAGTTGCCAAATTCTCTCAATTCCTGCAGTCCTCAATTCTGTCCTACTCCAATCCATTATTTATATTAAAGCAAGTATCACGTAGCCTTAGTCTAACAACAAATAACAAAAAACTGCAAATAAAGATTTAACTTTACTTAGTGTGATTATTGTAGTGATATGGGTGTAGTAATTTCAAAACTATTCTGTGTATATTGTAGGATTGAGCAAATGGGTAAATATATCAGGGAAAAACATTTTATTGGATTGGAATTAGTGGTGTCAATGTAAACTTATACATACACACATACATATATATACAACTATACATACACGTATATTGATGCTCATATTTATAAATATATGTGTGCATGTATAAGTACGAATATATGTGGTATGTGTATATATATATATAAAACATCTGTATCTGTGTGTGTGTGTGTGTGTGTATTTGCTCTTTTCTCAGTTCTGTCTACTGAAAAATCCTGGAATCAATTGATACTCTAGTAGTAATGAGAACACCTAGCACCTAGAAGGTAGATTCTAAATATAATTTTCGACAAAAAGATATTATTTCTTTTTGGAAAAAATGAATGATACCAGGGCTAGATCTTGGAAAGTACAAGACAACTCTGGAATGTACTGTTATACCATATAATAAGAACGTGCTCAAAAAATGAGAACATGTCAAAAGGGAAAAAAGAAAGCCAAATTGAGTAGGCTCCCAGCAGTCAAATATGGAAAATTATGACCAAAAATATTCATCAAAATGGATAATTGTATTAATAAATTATAATCCATTGAATAAAATAATAATCCATTCATACTGACATTAGCTAATTAAAAAGAATGATTTTTTTCTTACAAGAGAATACCATCTAATAAATGTAGAAGAATAATAGATTTAGAAAATCACAGTTTTGCAGTCATAATTGTTATTATTCATGAAAGAATAATCAATAGTTTCTAAAACTATTGAGCGCAAGTTGGAAGAGGAATAGAACAGTCTCAGAGTATCTTTGCACAAATTACTTATTAATTATACCTGAAAAAAATAGTCATTTTAGAGTGAAGTAGCTTGGTGAGGATTTAAATTAACATTACCAACAGCAAGGCAAACAGACACCATATCCCTTCCTGAGTATGTGCTGAGAAAGACACAATTAATTCCTGCGGTGTTACTTCCAAAATGAATAAGGAAGACCTAATCAACATCATGAAAGACAAAGAAATGCTGAGTATAGGCTAAAGAAACATGACAATAAATGCAATGCCTAATCCTGGATTGAATCCTAAATCAAGGAAAACTGCTATAAAGGACACTTTTGGAATAATTGGCGATATTCGAATATGGATTGCAAATTAGAAAATAGTATATGAGCTTACATTTTAAAAATTTGTTATTATAGTTTTTTTTAAATTTTATTTCAGATTCAGGGTTACATGTGCAGGTTTTTTACATGGACATACAAAATAATTTCTTTGTTTTAAGGAAATTCATACTAAAGTAGTCAGTGACAAAAAGACATGATATCTACAACTAATTTTCAAGTTCAGGAAAAAAGTATACACACACACACTTGCACACTCGTTATGCCCATGATATATTACAATGCCTTTATTTTATTGTTATCATATTACTGATTATGCTAAACTGATGGCCAACTAAGATTTCATCTAGCCAATAGATTGCTTTTCTTTGGAGCGCCAGGCTGATGTATGCTCAGGGTTTGGGGAACAAAGGCACGTTTCCCAGTTGTCTTTGGGCCATACCCGTTATCCAGGCAGGGAATGATAGTCTGTTACTAGAAATCAACATTGTCTAATTTGGAGGTATAGATGTTCCTTGACTTATGATGGGATTACATCCCAAAAGGTCTGTCATAAGCTGAAAATATTGTAAGTTGAAATGCATCAGGCTATGTCATAAACTTAAAAGATCATAAGTCAAATCATCTTAAATTAGGGACCATCTGTGTAATAATTCAGATCCATTTTCCTAAGTGAAATCCAGAATTTTCCAAAACCAGACCAGAGAAGTCACTCACTGAAATGAAGGATAATAACTAATTTCTAGTGCTCATAGGGAAGAAACTCAGCTTTACATTAAACTCATTGGTCAACAGACTACTGAATGCAGCTTATAACTGTTTTTAGATTACACTGGTCAAGAAGAGAATCTTAAAATAATAACTAACCTCCAAGCCCAGGTCGCAGCCTGTTGTCATAGCCATCCAGAAGACGATCCAAGATTCTGGTGAAGATAGTGATGTTGTCAGTGCTGTCATCAGGAATATCTGGAGCATGCTTAGGAGAGAGTCTGAGGCCATGTAACAAAAAGAGAAGGAAAATAATGTTTTTTAGGAAAATAAATACATGTGTAAACATTAATGTTTTAAACCAAGAAGATTTCAATCAGTAAACTGGCCAATTACATAGCCCTATAACTTAACCAAAACAGCAAGCACTTTCTATTTGTCACAATGATTATCTGTATAGGAGACAGTGGTCAAGACTTGAGCTTTTATTCCATCACTGGCATGAGCTTTACCAAGCATATGTACCATCCCCATCCCAGCAGTTGAGAGACACAAGCAGAAATTCTGGACAGAATGTCTCTAGGAACAGTACCTTACATACCGTTGATTCATAAAATTTTGTTGAGTGAATGTACAGCCTCGAAATAAAGAAGGGTAATGTCGTCAGTGAGAATGTGCCTCTCGTCTAGCCCAGACAAACATAAGGTTACAGGACAACAGAGTCAGATAGACCCTTGAATTGCATCTAGTCTGCCCCATCCTCCATCCTGTGGAGATAGGGCAACCAAGCAGTGCTAGTCCATTGAACACTAAAGCCACCAGACTTTAAGACTCTCTAGAGACTCACTGATTTCTTTCATGTTATACATGGGAACAAGCTCATAGAAGAAACCAAATTTTCCCACATTCATTCTGCTAGCGAGAGGCAGAGATGAAGCTACAATCAAACTTTTCTTATTTTTTTATATAATCAATATTTTTTATGATGATATTGTGGGGTACAGTTAAGGGTTAGGTATACAAATACGCTTCGTTCAGGCACCCTTGTTGATAAGAGGTGTTTCTCCATCCCCAGACAGATATTTATTACCGTTAATTCCATCTCCCTACCCCCCCATAGTTTCCCACTACTGTCAGTCATTTTCTTATAGTATTACATTGGATGTTCAAGGTCCACTGTATGAGTGAGAACATGTGATACTCAGATCTTTGTTTCTGTGAGAAGTCACTCAATATTATAGACTCTAGTTCCATCCAGGTTGCTGCAAAATTCATGATTTTGTTCTTTTTTATGGCTGCGTAGTATTCCATCGTGTATATGTACCACATTTTTTTAGTCCAGTCCTCTTTTGATGGACAGCATGGTTGCTTCCAGGTTCTTGCTATTGTGAACAATGCTGCGATAAACATACGTGTGCAGGTATCTTTTTTATAGAGTGATTTGAGTTCTTCAGGATATATTCCCAGTAGGGGGATTGTGGGTTCCTATGGGAGGTTGATATTTAGAGCTTTTAGGAATCGCCACACTGCTTTCCACAGAGGTTGCACTAGTTTACACTCCCACCAACAGTGTAGAAGTGTTCCCTTTTCGCTACACCCTCTCAACTTTTCTTATTTTTTAGGGTCTCTCAGCTACCTCCTGCTTCTCCAGTGTGCATGCTTTCTGCAAGCCTTTCTGAAGACTATGCACTTTATTAACTACCTAACCAGACCCAGACGCTGTGACTCCTACTTTGAGAAGAAGCTTGGTGTGACTTAATAGGACTAAAAATAAAGAAAGATCCAGTGTAGGTAAAGGAAAAGAGGGACATAGTGAAAGATATGGCCATTGCCAAGGATCAAGAAACATGGTGTAGAATCAAGCAATGAACCAGGAGCTAGACATTTTCGGTCCTAGTGTCACCCGTAATTGTGAGTCAGGGGGAAACTTTAAGCAAGTTACAGTACTATGGATCTCAGTTTTCATTTTTCTTAACTTGAACACAGAATGTTGACATTAATAAATATATAATAACTATCTCTAGCATCCAGTTAATCAGAGCTATATAAGCCACAAGATACCAGATACCAGTAAAGAAAACGTCTTAAGAAACAATGCAATATGTCTCCTCACCAACATTTATCCTTAGTAGTGAGCAAGGCTCCTGTTCTGAAAAGACCGTGAGAAAGATCTACAGAATAGTAGAAACGTCTGAACTGAACAGTTCTCACTTTAAACTGCCATTCTAACTGGTAACCTTGGAAAAGTCATTTTGGACTGCAAATTCCTTAATTTATAAACCCAATTGAATTAACTTACCCATTCAGTGCGTTTTACTGAGTATATCTATATGCTTATTACTCTGCTAGGTATTGCGATGGAGCAGAAACCAAAATAAATAAAACAAGGCAAGCAACCATTCTCCTGCTAAACGTATAGGGCTGCTGAGGCAATCGAATTATAAAACAGATACACATGGAGAAAGGGCACTAGGATGAGTCTGCATGGGAATTCATTAGTTGTGCAAACTTAGGAAAGTCATATAATGCCTCTCATATTAGCCTTGGGATCTTTAAAATTAAAATAACTTCATAGATATGTTATACTAATATTAAATAGTATATTAAATTTTTCAGGCCTAATGCTTTATATCTAGAAGTAATCAACATTTGTTTCTCTTTTTAAGGATAGTAATATGTGCACTGAAATGGCATTATTCAAATATAAATATTAGCAGCAAAAAGATTGACACCCTTATCAGACTAAAGCCACCAGGAAAGTTTAAGCCAGATGGCACTGGAACCTAGTCAAGGGTAGATAGAGATGACTGACTAGTTTAGTGAACTGATCAGAAGAAGTGATACAAATTCCTCTCCAGGAAGAGGCAAGAAAGAAGGGAACTGTAGTGCTGACATCAGTATGCTGGAGAGATAAACACAGACATGTCAGGTGACAGCCCATCTTTGGTTTATTACACCAATATTTTGGGTCCACCGGACTTGGGCTGGGAAGGAAAAGACTGCGGTAGCTCAACTGATATTATGTAACCCTCTTTCTCATTATCCCTTAACTGTCACTGTGGAAGATCTTAACCCTGGTTAGCCTAAGTCAATTTCTGTTAAATAGATCCATAAATTGAATGAAAAACCACTTCTTGGATTACTAGAAGGCTATAGAAAGGAGAATCCTCATAGAATCATTGACAAACTGTAAGGGGCTTCAGAGATTACCTATTCCAGATGGATTTATAGCTGGGATACTAAAGTCCCTGAATATAAATTTTAATCACCCTGAGAGTTCATAGGAAAGCTAACATTTTGATTCAAAATTCCTGAATATAATGCCAATACACTGTGCAACCTCTTTTACTGAAAGGCTAACGTCTATGAGAATGCATTTTCATCCTCTGCTAACTGTCAATATATTAGCAGTATTCTTCATCAATAACCTTAAAACTTTTAAGTAAACATCAGTGCTAAATATCACCCCAAAAATATTTTCAATAGACTTTTCTACAACTTTTCACTAGATTACCAATAATTTTTTTTGGATGTACACTAAATTATTGCATGGGAAATAGGAAGTTGGTTTAACCTAGAAACTCAGTTAGAGCTCTCTCTTCTTCAATAACTAAACTTCAAAGAGATGCTATAGTTTATGCCTATCCAAAGATATTATGGGGGGAAAACAAAGAATCATGTCAGAATTATGGAGGACCTTAGAGATTACATAATTATTTCCCCTCATTTTATACATGGGATACCTAAGACATCATCACCAATAAGACAGAAATTGTTCAATGCCACACAGTCATCAAAGTCATGTTTACACTATAAAGTAGCCAAAATGTTTAATTGCATTATGTCTCTAAAAAGTATGCACTTAATTTAAAATACTTCATTGTTAAAAATTGCTAATGATCATCTGATCCTACAATGAGTCATAATCTTCCTGCTGGTAGAGGGTCTTGCCTTGATGTTGAAGGCTATTGATTGATTAGGGTGATGGTTGCTGAAAGTAGGTGTAGCTGTGGCCAACTTCTTTTTTTTTATTTTAAAGATGTGGGGTACAATTCAGGGTTAGGTAAACAAATGGTCATTATGCAAGTACCCTTGTTGACCAGGTGTGCCCCTCACTCCGGCTATGGCAATTTCTTGCAAGACAACGATGAAGTGTTCTGCATCGATTGACTTCCTCTCATGAAAGATTTCTCTGTAGTATGCAAAGCTGTTTGATAGCATTTTCTCCACAGTAGAGCTTCTTTCAAAATTGAGATCAATTTTCTCAAACCCTGCCGCTCCTTTTCAACTAAGTATATGTAATATTCTGAATTCTTTGTTGTTATTTCAATGCTCATAGCATCTTCTCCAGGAGTAGATGAAGTAGATGCAATAGATAGATTCCATCTCAAGAAACCACTTTCTCTGCTCATTTAGAAGAAGGAACTCCTCATCTGTTCAAATTTGTTCATGAATTGCTGAATTGCAGCAAATCAGTCACAACTTCAGGCTCTACTTCTAATTCTAGTTTTTTTGTTTTGTTTTGTTGTTGTTGTTGTTTTTTGCCATTTCCACTACTTCTGCAGCTACTTCCTCCACTGACGACCTCAGCCCCTCTAAGTCATCCAGGAGGGTTGAAATCAACTTCTTTCATACTCCTGTTAATGTTGACATTTTAACCTCCTCCCATGAATTACAAATATTTTTAACGACATCTAGAATAGTGAATCCTCCCCAAAAGGTTTTCGATTTATTTTGGCCAGATCCATTAGAAGAATCAATATCTGTGGCAGCTATAGCTGTTCAAAATGTGTTTTTAAAATAATAAGTCTTGAAAGTCAAAATTACTCCTGGATTCAAAGACTGCAGAATGGATGCTGTGTAAATCGAAAACCATTTGGGAAGGATTCACTATTCTAGATGCCATTAAAAAATATTTGTCAATTCATGGGAGGAGGTTAAAATGTCAACGTTAACAGGAGTGTGAAAGAAGTTGATTTCAACCCACCTGGATGACTTTGAGGTGTTGAGGTCATCAGTGGAGCAGGGACTCAGCATGCTAAGTGTCGCTGAGATAGCAGGACACGTGAAGTGCTCACAGCACAGAGCCTCTCCCATGGCACACTCTTCCCAGCTTCTGTGGCTCAAGCATCTGCGTGTGCGTGCGGGTCCTGGGTCCTGGCAGTCCTATGGATCGTGGTGAAGTCTGACCTCTAGACATTAATCTCCTGGTGCATCTCCATCAGAGCTCTTGGGTAACCAAGTGCATTGTCACTGACCAATAATATTTTGAAAGGAATATTTGTTTTTTAAGAAGTAGGTCTAAACAGTGAGCCTGAAACATTCCGTAAACCATGCCGTACACTAGATGCACTGTCATCTAGGCTTTGTCACTCTAATTCTAGGGCACAGACAAGGTAGATTTAGCATAGTTTTAAGAGTCCTAGAATTTTCAGAATGGTAAATGAACATTGGCTTGGATGTAAAGCCACCAGCTGCATTAGCACCTAACACAAGAGTTTTTTGATGCTTTGCAGCCAGACATTGATTTCACCTTTCTTGCTAAGAAAGTCCTAGATGGCATCTTTTTCCAATAGAAGGCTGCTTTGTCTACTTTTAAAATCTGTTGTTTAGCATAGCTACCTTCATCAATGATCTTAGAGTTGCTGCAGCTTCTCCATCAGTTCATGTGCACTTTTATGTTCTGGAGACGGCTTCTTTCCTTAAACCTCATGAACCAAGCCCTGCTAGCTTCCAGCTTTTCTCCTGCAGCTTCCTCGCCTCTCTCAGCCATCGCAAAATTGAAGAGAAATACAGCCTTGCCCTAGCTAATTAGGTTTTGGCTTAAGGGAATGTTGTGACTGGCTTGATCTTTTATCTAGACCACTCAAAGTTTCCCCATATCAGTCATAAGGCTGTTTCGCTTTCTTACCATTCATGTGTTCACTGCAGTAGCACTTGTAATTTCCTTCATGAACTTTTCCTTTGCATTCACAACTTAGCTAACTAGTGTGAGAGGCGTAGCTTTCAGTTTATCTTTGCTTTCAGCATGCCTTCTTCACTGTGCTTAATCATTTCTAGCTTTTGACTTAAAGCAAGAGACGTGCGGCCCTTTCTTTTACTTCAATGCTGAGAGGCCATTGTAGGGTTATTAACTGGTCTAATTTTAATATTGCTGTGCTTCAGGAAATAGGGAGACCTGAGGAGGGGGAAGGAGATAGGAGAATGACCAATTGGTGAAGTAGTTAGAACACACACAAAATTTACTGATTAAGTCCATTGTCTTAGATAGGCATAGTTCATGGCACTCCAAAAGAATTATGATAGTAAGATCAAAAATCACTAGTCATAGATCACCATAATAGATAGAATAATGAAAAAGTCTGAAATATTTCAAGAATTACAAAAATGTGACACAAAAACACATGCTGATAGAAAAATGGCACCAATAGCTTGTGCCACAAACCTTCTATGTGTTAAAAAAGAAAAATAAATAGCATCCTCAAAGCACAATCAAGTGAAGCACGATCAATCAAGGTATGTCTGTATTTCCATACATGTAAGATGGGGATAATAATTTTCTACCTTAGAAAGCATTTGTAAACAGAAATAAATAGATAATACATACAAAATCGTTTTGTAAATTAAGATTGTTCATTAATTTACCCCTAAATTTCCGAAAATGTAATTTCAAAAAACATTGAAAGACATGCACTTTTGGGCTATTGAACAAAGTCAAGTTCACTGACCAACTAGAGATTAAGTACAGGATGTTAGCAGTAAAAACATGAGTTCAATAATGTCATTGAGGACCCTGGTGTGTTATGTTGGGGGGAGCAGGAGGGGTGTAGATTCAGTTCACACAACAAACAACTCAAAGAGAAGAAAAATATACTTCATTAAAAGGGTAACTTTTTTTTCTGTACTGCATATCTCCTAGGGGAGAACAGATTTTTTTAAATAATGAAAATTCCAACTTACAGAACGGATCATGTCTGTGCGCAGCTTACAAACCTTCCATAATTCTTCACAGCTTACCAAATAAAATTTTAACTCCTCAGCCTGACATTCATGGCCTTCTGCAATCTGTTCTCAATATACTTTTACAGCTGCAAATTCTACTACTTCTCTTTCTGACCAGAAATCACAGCCAAATCTAATTACTCACCATTTCCCAATATTCCCCATGTTTTCATTTATCGAGTCAATCTTTTCCATAGTGGAAATGTCCAGCTAAAGTTTCAGCACTAGGGATGCCAGTGATATACTGGGGAGGAAATCAAAACCCCCTGGAATTTAATAGCACACATTCTAACATCTTTACAGAAGCTGCTTGAAGAAAAAAACAAATAAAATCTGGGTTTTTTTGGTTAAAATATACCCAATCTATCTCAAAACCGCAGCTGTTCTTTTCTAAAATAGCTTCTATAGACTGGTAATAAAACTAGCAAGTACTGACTTGAGGCACACCCACCCAACATGTGCCCCACCTGTTCACACTAAGTTTATTTGCTGAATTAAAGAAAAATAAAGATCAAGTCTTTCATGCCTTCTTGGTAACTGAAAGTCACTGCTTCCCAAAAATGCACAGGAAGATTTAACTAGTATATGTTGTGCATGATGACATAACAAGAGATATGATTAAATACATGATTTCATATGAAATAAGCAGACATACCCCAACTAAAATGTGTCCTGATCCAATGTTTGTAGAGAAGTAAGGATACGTTCTTCCTTTGAAACAATGTCATAAGGGTAGCTAGTTTTTCAGGTAAGACTATGCAAATCTATTTCTCATCATTTATCTGAACGATTGTAACCACAGTGCCAATGCCTGGGTACTATTTCTGGTTAAGTGGACTTTCACAGGCCAGTCTGAGAACCATTTGTAACACGGTTTATGGAGAGAAAAGAATTTTGAAACAAAAGATGGGAAAACTACAGTACTAAGAATATTTCTTTTTCACTATTATTTGCTTTTCACCCTACACCCACAGCCATGATTAAAGCAATGAGCTGGCAACCAGCTCAGAGCCTTTCAATCAATCCTGGTGGTTAATCTCCTTACATTGGAGAGTCAAACAGTCATTACCTTAACCAAGTGATCAGATTTAGTATGAGCAGCACTGAGATAACCTTGTCTCCTGGTATGGTGCCATAGGAAGCCACAATATCCCTTACAAAGTATACTTGATCCTGGCCTCAAATGTCCATCCCTGTCTTGTGTCACAAATGCTACACTTTGACCTCAAAAGGGAAAATAGTAGGATAAAATGATATTTCTTATTCTTCCAGGTCCTATAAGAAAACTGCACCTGTCTCATCTTAATACAGCCCATCCAGCCATGTGGCTGAGATATTAAGTATTCAGAGATTGAGAGATTGCTATGTATAAGTTAACGTTCATGTAGTTAAAGTAAATGTAAATGTGCCTAATTCTGACTCAAAAATGAACAAACTCATGAAAAACCATACACTGTAGTGGTTAAGAGCATGGACTCTGGAACCAGACTCTCTGGGTTTCAGTCTAAACTCTGCTGTTTCCTGGTTGTGTAACGTTCGGCAACTTACTTGACCTCTTTGTGTCTCCATATTTTATCTGAAAAACAGGAATAGCAGCATCACCTAGCTAGTAGGTCTGTTACAAGGATTATATGAAGCAACATATATAAAGCACTTTGGAATCGTGCTTGGAACATAGTAAGAACTATATGAATATAAATTTTAAACTAACACGATGAAACATAAAAACGATAAATAAGTATGAAGCCTTCAATTATATTTCAAAAACAATTTAATTAGAGAACAAAAGAAAGTGTCCAATTTGAAGCAATGTCTGGAAAACCATATTATGTCAGTAGAATAGTTGAAAGAAAGAGTTAGCCTCCAGACAAGAAAGCATGGAATATATCTGAGAGCTGCCACGTGGAAAAGGAGGCAAATGTCATAGGGCATTTTAATTGGGAGGTGTCAGTGGAAGGTGGGCTTCAGCTCAAAATAGAGAGCACTTTCTAACCCCTGGAGCTATGCCCTGTGGTAATAATGCAGCTTATCACTACCAGAATTAAAAGTACTACTAGTAGAATCATCAAGCAAAATGCAGAAGGAATTCTTGCCCAGAATAGGAGTCTAGGAACTGATAGCCTCTCCGGTCTCACATCTGGTTCTGAAAATTTAAGATTTGATGATCTAATGCGAAGAATATTGATGAAGTCATTTTACAATAAAGATTGCATGCAAATGGAAGGGAGTGGATTTCTCATACTTATATTCCAAGTCACAGTAAATACATATGTGGCCACAAATGCCAGTTCATTGTGAGATTAAGAGGATCGAGCAAATACTTTTCAAGATGAATACAGACACTTACATGGACTGACACTTTGGCACAGTGGCACCAAGTCTGGCGGTAGATGTGAAACGGAAACAAGCAACTTCCCATCATCTCTTCAGTTCATAGTGTCAGCTGTCATCACTGCCACCACCATATAATATCGATGCAGAGAAAGTGTTAATATAGTGCTACATTCCTCCAAAATCATGGCCTATACTCTGTAAATATGACGTTTTGTCTGCAATATCCTTCATTTGCCCTTTTAGATATATTGTCCACTCTTCTCCACCGGTTCTCTTTCCTGAAAGTTGACATGTATAAACTATATCGACAGGCTCCGTTGGCCTCTGGCTTCAACTTGAATTTGGTCATCTCAACTAAAGATTAGAGGAAGAAGAAGTCTAGGCATGTAATTCTCTGGTTCTGAACTTTTGAAATCTCTTCAAAATGGCTATTTCCTCCACTAAAAATCTCTGCACCTCTTAAACCCTGTTCTATATGACGTGCGTGCTGCTGGTTTTAGGTTCCTGCTCTATTCCTTGTGGTTTCCCTCCACGTAGGTTATAACTTTATGATTACTCTCTTTAAAAATCTACCCTCTTCAATCTTAACTGAAATGTCCGATATGTATTCATTGGGAGCTTGACTTTAAAAATTGCAGTCAGAAGTGAAAAAAGGATTCATTTGGCACTTACTTGTTACACAGACACTTATTTGTTGACCCATTATGAAATTGCTGACATTTGGCCACTTTAACCCAGAAAAATGAAAGTTTAATAATGGTTAAGATTAACATTGTTCATGTGTATAGTTCTCTTTGCTGATGGTCAAAATACTTGACCAGGAAGCAGGAGTATAAGAAATGTACTTATTACAAGAAGTTGTAATTGTTCTCTGTAGCTTTTTCTCAAGAATTCAGATCTGGGAATCAGAGACTAATGTTCTGGACCTAGCTATACTATTAATTCACTATAATGTACTAGGAAATCCCACTTTCCTTTCTTAACTTCAGCTTCTTCATGTACAAAATGAGGGATCAGGTTAGAAGCTCTCACAGGTTTTTTCCATGTCTACTATTCTAAAGTTCCAGAATCGCATATCCCTAACTATACTGTAAGTTTCTTAGGAAAAAAAAAAGGAACTATATCGTCAAGTATACACCAAAGATACCTTGCATCAGAATGACTGGGACATTTTATAAAATGCAGCTCGTTAGGCATTATTTCCAGATCTACTAAACCACAGTCTTCTAAGCTGTGAAGCCTGCTTTCTTGCTTACACATGCTAAATGTTAAGAAACATTGCATATAGCACATTATACAAAGTACTGGTCAATAAACCACTGTGGATTGCTGAAGCTGCTAGGGCAGCCAATCCATGTTATTTAATAGAATAAACCACTATAGTTGGATAAAATAAGGCAGTAATGGATTTTTCAACACATAAAAATGTAATTAAGAAAATATGGAAACAAGCAAACAAGAAGAAGTAGCAATTCTGCTAAGTTATAATAAATGTCAGCATATACCGTTTATTTCAAAGTTGTATTGATTTTTTTTTCTAGGACATACTAATAGATTGACAACTCTAATAGTGGAGGCAAGCTTTTAGTAGTCGTATCCCTCGGAAGTATAAATTGCATTCTACTTGCGAGAAAGTAAACAAAAAAATGTTTTCATTTCAAGAAACATGCAGTCATTATGCCTCTGTATCAAAACCAAGCACTTCACTCTGCTTTTTCAGACAGAACTTCTTGGCCTCCTCTTTAAGATAATTACTAAAAGCCTTGGTTTTCTGATTCTCTAAGCTTCAACAGGATGTAAGCAAACCATTGTAAACAGGAGAGGTAACAACTAACACTGAAGATACAGACAGAAAGAAAAAAAAGATATAGAATGAATATGAGGATTTTTTTAAAAAGACAGGATCTTGCTATATTGTCTAGGCTGGCCTTGAACTCTTGGGCTCAAGTGATCTTCCTGGGACTACAGGTGTTTGCCAACATGCTCAGTTTTGAATGTTCTTTTTTCTTTTTTAACTTAGAATAAATTGTTTATTTGCATTCCATACATAAAATAAAGTATACTTCTAGGATACTAAGTACGATCTATAGCATAAAAGCAAGGAATGTTCTTTATGATGACCAAAACTCACCAAGAAAAGGGACAATTCTATTCAACATTTTTGTTTATGAGTATAAGAAAATATGTAATACATTGTTAGAAAACTTTATTCTCAGAGTTAAAATTTAAAAAGGCTTTAACACTAAAGGAGGTAAGGTTCATTTACTTAGAATCTCCATTTTATTTAGAACATCTGTCATGGCCCAATGAAATCAGATGCGGGCGGAGTTAATAAAACATAATTGGCTTGGTTTTCCACATTGGAAGAAAGAGCAAAAAGAGTCTCATATGCCAAGAGTTTAAGAAAATACAAATCCAGTTCTGCAGCTTCAGCCCCAGAGATTTCTATAAAAATGCAGATAGAGATGAAAAGACTCAGAGTACATTAAGACAATCAACCCTGCAAAAGTAATTAGGAACAAGTCTTAGTTCAAGCTGCATGCTTCCAAGAATATGGGACAATAGCCAAATGTGAAACAAAAAAAAGGCACTACTAAGGAATAAAATATCCTGGGTAATAGTGAAGTATTGCAAGGCTAAGGGGTCATTGTTAGTAATGATATTCCCTGGATGAGATGGGATTTTAAAGTCTAAAAAAAGTCCAACATTGCTAAAGAACACAGCATATGATGACAGAAAGACTAAGAAATAAGGCTAACAAAGTGGGTAGAGGCTGGGTCATAATTTGCCTTATGAAATCATGTTAAGGGGTTTAGACTTTATTATAGCAACAAAAGGAAGCCAGTAAAGGGCTCTAAGTAGGATCCGTATGACTCAACATATATTATAGAAGAAACACTGGCTTCAGAGTGGACGTTAGTTTGGATGGGAGCAAGATTTTAGAAAGTAAGTCAAGAACATCACAGTGGTCCAAGTGGGAGGTGGCACTGGATCACTGAATTAAACTAGGGTGGTAGCAAGAAAGTCAGAAAAAAGTAAATGAATTCAAAAAATGTGGGAGGTAGAAATGACAGGTCTTGGTGATTGATTCAGTCTGGCAAAAATGATTCCAAGTTTCTGGCTTGAGCAACTGGGTGCACGGTGGTGCTATTGACTGAAACAGGAAAAAAAAGGGAAGAGGAATATGTTTTATTTGTCTGTTGCTTGTTTTGTTTTGTTTGTTCTTTAGGGTGGAGGAGGGATATGAAGATGATGAGACTATGTTGGACATGCTTAGTTTAAGGAGTTTGTGACATAGCCAAGTGGTCATGTCCAATAGACAGTTGGATATATGTCTGATACTCAAGAGAAGTCAAGAATGGAAACTGAGATGAGAGTCATTGGCATTTAGGTATATAAGGTAACAATGTCATAGACATGGATGGAATCATTCAGAGGGTATGTATGGTGAGAAAAATGTCTAGAACACACACACGCACACACACACACACACACACACACACACACACACTCACTCCAACATCTTAGAGAAGAACAAAAGAAGAGAAGACAAAAAACAATCCTTGTATCACAAAGATCTTTGATATTGCTGTGTAATATTATGAAAAATATTATAGAAAGCATAACCATAAAAGTATAAAAAAGACCAGTTTTAATATTTACTATTGGTACTATCCCCAGATTACTTTTACTAAACCAGGAAAACTACTCTCTAGTTACCTTGGAGAGTTACTATCTGCTAAAGGGAGCCACCTTGCTCTATAATACCTGGGAGACTATGTCTTCCTCCAGAAGGCGCATAGGCAATGACTGACTGAGTTGAGGGTACAAAAGTCTGAGCCTTTTGCCTCAAAGTAGGACAGACCTGTTGTCCCATTTATGCTCCGTATCTCCTCATGGGGTCATATTGAGGTGACACCTTTGCTTTACTTCTTCCCTTTCCCTATCTTGCTGCCCTTACTTTTTAAAAAAGATTTTCCTAAGAAGGACCTCTCAGTAAGTCATTTGTTCAAGAATCTTTGTTTCATTGCCTGCTTCTAGAGAAGCTCATCTAAGCACTGAGGAATTGTGGTGTCTCTGAAGTCAAAGAGGGAATTATTTTTAAACTATATATTTAGATTTTATGCATATTTCTATATGCATTTATTTTTACTTCATAATAAAAAGAAGTTTAGGAGGGAAAAGTCAACAACATTAAATGTTGCTGCATACCACTAAATAAATTGAACATCATAAGGACAGACAAGTGTTCATTTTAGCAACAGAACCAACACGGGCCATCTTTGTTACAGGAGTTGCCTTACAATCATGGGGTTGGAATTCAGATAGTAGCAGGCAGAGGAAGTACGCACAGGATAGTATAAACAGCTCTGTGTCAGTAACCAGGCAGCAGTTTCATCTTTGTGAGAAGCTCACAGAGACAATGAAGCATAGCATTTCCTCAATAAGTATGGCTGTGAAGGGGAGCAAAGACTTCAGGCACTATCTGGAAGAAAGGTTTAAACATTTAAGATAGGAGATTCTTGATCATGTTTAAATGTCAAGGGACAGGTTGAAGTTCTAAGATAGAAGAGATAAAATTGAGAGCAAAAGGCTGGAGAGAACAGTTTATAAGATATTAACAGAGAAAATTTAAGCATGGGCCAGGGCGTAGCCCCAGAAAAAAGACCTTTCATTATCTCTTTCCACCTCGAGTCTGAGCTGATGCATTTTTCCAAATACAATGTAATGTATAAGTATCAGAGACCAGAGTATTTGGGTTCATCTAGGAGAAAAAAATCTGAAGTTTTGTTCTGAGGTTAGTATTTATCACAGTCTTCTTCCATTTCAAGAGTTAGGGATTCTTACCCGCCAATATCCTGCTTCACAAAGTCCCCAGGTTCTTGTCGTCTTGTTTCTCCTTGGCCAGTGGTTCCAGGGAAAATGTTAATCAGGAAAAGAAGCCCAAGGCTGGTCACGTAGTAGTTATTCATTTGTGTGATTATCATCTTCTTAGGTATCAACTTGGAGAGACCTGTGAGATTCACAATTTAGAGAAAGGGGAAGAGGGGAGGGATAGAAAACAAAGGGAGGGAGGAGAAATTGATTAAAAAATATTTCATTCAACTCTATTAGAGTCATGTAATTTCCCTAGTATCCGGTTACTTTATGCTTGATTTGATAGCCCGTTTTCCCCAGTTTATCAATGTCACCACAATTCACTTCTAATATACCCTTCTCCTGAATATTCCAGAGCCCATTCAATAAAGTATGCACAGGATAGTACAAACAGCTCTATGTCAGTAACCAGGTAGCAGTTTCATCTCTAAGTGAGGCACAGAACTTCCCTTAACCTGAGTTACCTCTTATAATCCAAGAGCTTAAATTAGTTTCTCATGTCTTTATTGCCCTCTAATCCTCTATTTAGTCGGCAGCGTCACAAAGGCCTTTTCCTTGGTTAACTGTGTAATAATGTAGAGAATTATAATATCTTAGTATATTAAGACCTGGAGTCTCTTTATAGCATTTTTGGGACTGATTCTCATCTTGATAAAGTTAAGCAATTTTCAAAAATATCAAAGGGCTTAAGGTAGATAGACTGTTTCCTCTGAATCAGGTTGAGAAAATGTTAAATAGGGAAAAATCATCGCTCTTGAATAATAATGCAGTATTTTCTTATCAAGAAATAATTAAGGATAAACCCCACTTCTTTAGATAGGAGCCTTCCTCTTGGCACAGAAGTCCCTAAGAAGTCAGCAAATTATACTGGTGATAAAATTAGTGATTTGGAGTTCCCTATATGCAGGGCTGTTTTATGAACTCTGGATGGGTAGAGGTTTACCTAGGACATGAGGTAAGAAAGCAGCCAGTAAAGTGACACTCACTTTCTGCTTCTTTTTTTTTTCAGATATTCTATATTTGTTTGTTTGTTTCATTATCTTAGCCACTTCTTACATTGACAAATAAATTATAGATATTTATTATGTATGGCTTGCTGTTTTGAAATATGTATACAATGTGTACATTGTGAAAAGGCTAAATTGAGCTAATTAATACATACATTACATACTTATCATTACATGTGGTAGGAGCACTTAAATTCTATTTTCTTAGCATTTTTCAAAAATGCGATGCATTATGATTAACTCTAGTCACCTTGTTGTATAATATATCTCTTTAATGCATTCCTTATCCAGCTGAAATTTTGTGTCCTTTGACCAACTTCTCCTTAATCACCTTCTTCCCATTCCCAGACCCTGTTACCACTATATACTCCCCAGTTTTATGACTTCAATTTTTTACATTCTATATATATGTGAGATATGCTATATTTGTCTTGTTGTGCCTGGCTTATTTCATGTCACATAATGTCCTCCACATTCATCCACTGCCACAAATGACAGGATTTCCTTCTTTTTAATGATGAATAGTATTCCACTAAATTACTACAGCTATTATAGAAAACAGAATGGAGTTTCTTTACAAAACTATAAATAGAACTACCATATGATCCAGCAATCCTCCTACTGGATATATTGTCAAAGGATATGAAATCAGTACAGATGCTCTTAGACTTACGATGGGGCTATGCCCCATAAACCCATTGTAAATAAAAAGTATCATAAGTCAAAATGCATTTAATACTTTGATAAACCAATTGTAAAGTTGAAAAATCATAAGTTGAATCATCATAATTTGGGTACCATCTGCATGTTTGGGAGATGTCTGCACTCCCATGTTCATTGCATCATTAATCACAATAGTCAAAATATGGAATCAATCTAAGAATCCATCAACAAATGCATCAATAAAGAAAATGTGTTATGTATGCATACACACACACACACACACACACACACACACACACACAGTGGAATACTATTCATCATTAAACAGAAGGAAATTCTGTCATTGTGACACTTTCTGTTTCTAATCCATGTAGTTTCTCTGAATCTGAGACACTGACAACTTGAGGGAGACCTAACTCTTACCCAACCCATACTCTTGCAGTCATATCAGTGGATTAATTTTCAGAGGAAGTGGAGATTTATAAAACTTTTTTTTCCCAAGAGAAGCTTATGCAAGAGACAATATGTAAAACAGATACACACTGAAGAGCTATTCTAGCTGACAAGATTTAGAGCAAGAGTCCTTTGAAATTCATCCCTCTTAAAAGCAGCCACTGGGTTCTATGAGGAGACCCCCAAAACTCGGAATTTATTTATTAAAAAAACTACACATTCTTACATGTTTAAGCTTCAGTCACCTTCAAAGTACTCTCCATTTGATGCAATACACCTGTCGAGTGAGACTTTTTTCCACTGCTCAAAACAGTTTTTGAAATTGTCAATTTTGACGGCTTTTAGTGCCTCTGCCATTTTTTTCCACCTCTTCCACATCGGCAAAACATTTCTCTTTGAGTACTTTCTTCATCCAGGGAAAGAAAAATTAGTCACTTGGGGCAAGATTGGGTGAATAGGGAAGGTGGGGCGGCACAGGGTTCATGCTACTTTTAGTCCAAAACTGCTGAACACTCAGCACAGTGTGGGCAGGAACGTTATCATGGTGGAAGAACCAGTCACTGTTTGCACAACTGGTTTATTCCTTCCACAAATCATGATGCAACCATCTCAAAACCAGATAAAAATTTGGGCTGTCCGTTTAATCTGGAGGAACAAATTCCGAGTGTACTACAAGGGACATACTCTCCAAAAAGATAATTATAATTTTAGGGGTCTCCCTCATATATTAGGCTACCTTCATGAACCTGGTATAGGTACATGAAAAAAAAAGCTATGATAGCAGAGAAGTTAGATTTCTGACATGATGAAGCAACCACATCAGAGACAGAAATAATCATATGAGGCTGCACCATATGAAATTGCCAAACGTTGGTCATTTTTGTTTCACTAAACAATAATTTGCATGGTCAATATATGTCCTGTGGCATCCATAGTTCTTGAGCTATAAAAGAGTTGATGGACATTTTGCAGGAATGTTCAGGAACAATACAGTTCAGAAAACCATACCAGATGAGTAAGAAAATATGGTGCATGATCAAACAACTCTGGGGCATGAATAACATCCATGTTATGGGCAGTAACTTTGATATATGTTCAAATATCCATAGTGCTTCAGCAGACCCTAATGTTATATGATCACGTGACAAGGGTTAGTGCTCAAATAATCATGATACATGAATTAACAACTCTTCTACAGGAAAAGAGAGACTTGGTACAAGATATGAAATCCAAATTATAGAAATAATCTATGGAATATAAGACATAACCACGATGCATGAGTAACAATCCTGAATGAAGAAAAGACAGCCATGCTGCAGAAACAGAGAGCTCCATAGTGTGTGTTCACCTATACTATTCTAGTATGCAGCTATGGGTTATGTTCAAATTATCATGGCAAATTGTCACACTAACCATGGACGGCAATGACCTTGATATGGAAGGAGAAAACTATAATATATAGTATGATGCATAAAAGACAACAATGTTATGAAATCATAACTAAATCCCATGTCCAAACAACAATTATGCATTAGAAGATGTGAAAATACTTAACACTACATACATTTTAAATGACTAAGGTGGCACATTTTATGATATGTGCTTTTTACCATAATTATGTTTTTTTTTTTTAGAAAAGCATGCCACAGGAAGAGGTAGTCTTGTGAAGTTAGCAAATATCCAGAGAACAACATCTAAATCAGGTACACACGCAAATCTGATATATATGGCACATAAGAAGATATTAGCATTAAATGAACATACGTCCATGTTACATGCTCAGACAACCATCAAACAAATATAGACAAGGACTTTAGGACAACAGACACCCCAAATACTTATTTTGACAAACTTTGTGATTTTTCAAGTGACTATAATGCATAAACTGAAAACTGATGAGTTCCATATGTTCTCACTCATAAGGTGGCCTTGAACAATTATAATGCTATAAGAAAGCGATGAGCAGTAATGGGAAACTGTAGGGGGGGTGGGATTGGCAGTTGTGGGAAACTGCTGGGGGGGAGGAGCATACCTCATCAACAGGGGTACCTGCATGATCAATGTTTGCATACCTAACCCTGAATTGTACCCCTCATCTTTATAATAAATAAATACATTTTTTTTTAAAAAAAGAGCCTTAGAACATGGTTAGGTATCCATGTAATGGAAAACATTTACAGTATATGCTTATACAATCCTGATGCATGTAAAGAAATATGTGGTATACTTATCCTTAACCATGGAGTATGCACACACAATGTTTTTATCACAGCAACCATGATACAGGAATGAAGTGACATAGTTTAAGAGCTATGGAATATCACGGTCCATGAGTAGGCAGAGATGCTCAAATCTGTTTTACTGGAACAGACAGATAATGAATGCAAGTGGCCATAGCTAAGAATTTATATCCTAGGGCAATAATTAGCATAGTGAATAAATAGTTACCTATAACATATGAACACACAAATATAGTACTCATATTCATGGTGAATAAACTGAAAATTACAGCAAAGGAACATCATATAATGACATAATTATTCAGACAACTATGCAGGTGAGGCAGAAAGTAAAACCTAATACTGGTTTTAAAGTTAGTGAAGAAGCCAGGCCACATTGCAAAAGTAGACAACCATGGTGCTTGCTCATGTAAGTACAGTGCGTGGATAAACACCAATATCCTGTGAACTTACAGTCAACTATGGCACGATAGCAGATGCATGTGATAGGAGCATATCAGTTATGAAACAGGAGCACTTGTGTAGGTTCACATAATCATGGTGTTAGAGTAGATGATCCATGATACATGAACATATAATAGGGATATGAGCTTTGGCCACCATAATATGTGACTGCACAGCCAAATTAGCAAATGGATACCCACCAATTCACCTAATTCAAGAGCTAAAGAAAGGTACAAGGAACAAAGAGAGGAAAAATATAATATACAAGTTGATAATTTAATACCTTCACCCCAGATCTTCCCTAGAACCTATATCTGTACTTAATACCTAATATCCTGTTGCAGGTATGGGTTTCTGAAGAGAATACTTATCTTAAACTCACATCTTAATCCACGGGTTAAACTTAACCCCATATTAGGTTTAAGATACCACTCACACATCTCTGCACTTAGATGCCTCTCATGGTCAAATCTGAGATTCAGATATCCACCCACACACGTACATAGGTCTTGTCCTCCTGCTGTTTTTCCCATCTCCAGTAATGGTCCCTTCACTCTTTCATTTCTACTGAATAAAAACTTTAATAGCATTTTGACTCCTTTTTCCTCTCATACCACACATCCAATTTATGAGCAAATCCTATTGGCATTCCATTCAAAAGGAAACATATCTAGAATAAAGCCACTGGTCATCACCTCCGCTGCTATCACTCTGGCTAACCATCTTTTATCAAAATCATTGGAAAAGCCTCTTAACTGGTTTTGCTGCCTGTACCTCTGCTCATCTGTGGTCTGTTCTTCATACAGCGGGAAGAATGAACTTTTAAAGTGTTAAGTCAGATAATGTCTGTCCTCTGCTCAAAATCTTCCAATTTCTTCCCTTTTCAAAAGCCTCATTTTTCAAGAATACAATAGATTATTAACTGCAGTCACTATGTTGTACAATACATCTTTCGAACTTATTCCTCCTATCTAATTTTGTGTCCTTTGACCATTATCTCCCCATTCCTTCTACCAGCCTCCGTAGCCACCATACTACTCTGCTTCCATGAGTTGGCTTGTTTAGATTCCACATATAAGTAAGAACATACAGGTTTTTATCTTTCTGTGCCTGGCTTATTTCACTTAGAATAACATTCTTGGGGCACACCTCATCAACAAGAGTACCTGCATAATGAAGATTTGTATACCTAACCCTGAATTGTACCCCACATATTTAAAATTTTAAAAATTTAATTTAAAGAAAGAATAATATTATCTAATCTCATCTATGTTGTAAAAAATGATGGAATTTCTTTCTCTTTAAAGGCTGAATAGTATTCCATGGTGGCTATATATCACATTTTATTTATCTATTCAGCTGCTGAAAAACACTTAGGTTGGTTCCTCATCTTGGCTGCTGTGAATACTGCTAAAATAAACATGGAGGTGCAGATATCTCTTTGGCATATTGATTTCATATCCTTAGAATATGTCCCCAGTAGTGAGATTGCTGGATCATATGGTTCTATTTTTAATTTTTTAAGGACCCTCCATACTATTGTCCATAATGGCTGTATCAAATTACATTCCCAACAACGGTGTGTGAGGGCTCCCCTTCCTCTACATCCTCACCCACACTATTTGTCTTTTTGATAACAGTCATTCTAATAGATGTGAGGTGATATCTCATTGTTGTTGTTTTTTTCTTAGTGGGGTGCAAGTCAGAATTAGGTACATAAGTCATCTACGTGCAGGTGAAGTTTGGGCCTCCAACTGGTCTTGCATTTCCCTTACGATTAGTAATGATGAAATTTTTATCATATATACCTATCAGCCATGTGTATGTCTTACCACAAAAAAATGATAACTACATGAGGTAATGCATATGCTAATTAGCTATATGTAGTCATTCCACAATGTGTATATACTTTGAAACATCATGCTGTACATGGTAAATACATACAATTTTATCTGCTAATTTACATAAATAAATGAGTAAATTGGACTTTAAAAGTCAACTATGATCTACAAGGACCTACATGATCGAATCCCCAAATAGCTGGCTAGCCTCATCTCTTACTACTTTCCTCTCTCACACATTTCACTTCAGCCGCTGTGACCTCCTTGCTGCTCATTGCATATGTCAGGTATATTCCTTCCCCAGGACATTTGTACCTG
Source organism: Carlito syrichta (assembly GCF_000164805.1). Lineage (NCBI taxonomy): Eukaryota > Metazoa > Chordata > Mammalia > Primates > Tarsiidae > Carlito > Carlito syrichta. Next base: position 29,559 of record NW_007072322.1, read on the forward strand.
CTATTGCCTCTACCTGGGATGTTCCTTCATCCAGTCTCCATACAGTTTGTTCCCTCACATCTTTCAGGTCTTCATTGAAATATCACCTTTTCATTAAGGCCTTCCCTGGCCACCCTATCTAAAATTTCAAACCTTCCACACATCCCTAATACATTCTGTGCAGTTGCCTGCTCTATTTTTCTTTCTTTCTTTCTTCATACTTCTAACATATATTCTATGTATATTTTGTTTGTGCTTGTTTCCCAGATATAATATAAACAAACCCATAGGGGTGAGGATGCTCGCTTTTTAAATTCAGAGATATGAGTCCAGAGCATAGAGTATCTGACAAATACTGAGTATTTAATAAATAGTGAATGAGTGTTATTGTGACTAACTCATTGCTAAATGAAGTAAGTTGATACAAAGTCTAGGATGTGACATGGGCTTTGGAACCTACTGGATCAAGAGATTACTAGGCACTACCAAACACTAGTTATGTTAGGCTTTACAGATCCACTTCATCAATAAAAAAATGAAGATAATACCATCCATCCTGTAATGACTGTAAGCAGTATATAATATAACAAAAAATATGTAAAACATCCACCCAAAGACTTGCAACTTTGTTTGAGCATCTGCTATAGACAAGGTACTGATACAGCCAATTTTTCTACTGGCATTCTTAACACTTCTTTATCTTGGTACCTAGAAATCACCAGATACTAACATCCTGCCCATCAACACCTGTGCTTAGAAATCATGAGGCATTAACTTCCAGAACTTTATTTGTACAGAAGCATCCCAAGTGCTGCTACCCAGATACTACAAAGTTAAGCCTGCCATATGTCTGTTTCAACTTGTCACCAAAGTTTCATATAAGGCCATCTAATTCTACCTAGCCTCAAAACATTGTCATTTGTAAAGATTTTGAAGTCAGAAATATTTTAGTTTCAATCTTTGATATACCACATAGAAATTTGACATCGAGCAAGTTATTGACTCAACATTCTAATCTATACAAATTGATAATGATAATATTTTCATACAGGAATTATATGAGAATTAAATTATCTGTATCTTGCATAGCATTAAGCATTATGTTTGACATATAGTAAGCCTTGGCCACTGTAAGTTGCCAGTTAATTTCTTGACCTTTTGCTTTCCAATGAGCCTCAGCTTCACCTTAATCCCATCATCCATTCCATGACCATATATTAAGCCCTGTCATTAGAAATCTATGATCTCAAATCACGTTTTCCAACCCTTTTTACCTATTGTCAATTCTACCCATACCCACTCCCCCTTCATTCCTCAGAATCTCTAATCTATTGCTCTTTAAATTGCTCATCTTCACCTTTACGTTCTCATTTCCTTTCTTATCCTGTTTGGATCACATACATAGTTTGCAATTACAACCAGTATAATCATTCTCTGTTATATACCTTCAACATCTCTCTCTCTCTCTCTCTCTCTCTCTCTCTCTCTCTCTCTCTCTCTCTCTCTCTCTCTCTCTCTCGTTCTGTTGTGCCTGCCTGGAAAAACATACGCCCTAGTTCAGTCCAACTCTTCACCTGCAAGTGAGCACCTGAATATAACTGGATAAAAATGCATAAGTATGCCTGACTAGCCTCTCTTTAAATTCTCTTCAACACTCTTCAAGTGTCCCATGATCCTTTTACATGTGCCCTGGATTCTACTTCCTGTCTCCTACCCAAAGATATTACTTCGGTGATTATCTCATCTCTCCCATACGTGTCAGTTTTTCCCTCTCCACTGGCTCATCCCTTGCATAAAAATGAGGTAATACCATCCATAGTGGGAAAAAAAACCCTTGAACTGACATTCCCCTCCAACTCTTTCCCAATTTCTCTGCTTTCCTTTATGGTAACTCATTTCAACGACTGTCTCTATCTCAACTTCCTCACCATTCTCTTACACGATACACATCAACCAAGTATTTTTACCTATCACTCCACTGAAACCACTCTTGGTATTCATTCCTTCGAAATTTATGAAGTCTGATTCATGTACCAAGCACCCTTCTAGGTGTTGGGAATACAGCAGTGTACAAAACAGCCAAAAAAAGAACCAGCAACATAAAAGAAGAACATTAGACCGAGGCCTCTTCACATATCAAATCTACCATATCCAGTTCACATTCATACCTTGATTTCTCTCTTCCATACCATACATTCAAACTATCAACTTATCTTGTTTATTTCAGAACAGATCCAGACTCTGAATACTTCTTACTACCTTCATTGTCTCCAAGCTGATCAAAGCACCCCCATGACTGCAATGAATGTTTAATTTGTCTTTCTGCTGCAACTTTTGCCTCCTTATAGTCCATTCTTTGCACAGCAGTTCAGAGAGAGTTGTTTTTTGTTTGTGTGTGTGTGTTTGTTTTTTAATATATGTCAGACTATATTACCTTCTCAAACTTTTCCAGTGGATTTTTATGAGATCCAAAGTATTTGCCATATTTTTTTTAAATTTTATTTTAAAGATGTGGGGTACAATTCAAGATTAGATACTTCAGTGGTCATATCACACAGGTGAAGTTTGGGCCTCCCATTGGTCCTCACTTCACCTGGTTTGAGATCAGGCACACTTATTGATGTTATGTACCCATCTTCCCTCCCCTGGCAGTGTTCTACTACTGCCAATCCCTTTCTTAGTATTATGATAAATGTTCAGGGTCTGTTTATGAGTGAGAATATGTGGCACTCAGTTTTTTGCTTCTGTGATAGATCACTGAGTATAATAGACTCTAAATCCATCCAAGTTGCTGTGAAGTACATAATTTTGTCTTTCTTTATGGCTGCATAATATTCCATCATGTATATGTAACACTTTTTTAATGCAGTCCACTTTTGATGGGCAGTAGAGTTGATTTCACAGTTGTTTTTGCTATTGTGAATACTGCTGCAATAAACATGCGTGTGCAAGTATCTTTTTTTTGTAGAATGATTTGAGTTCTTCTAGGCATATTCCCAGAAAGGGAATTGCTGGGTCTTTCTGTTTCCTAATCTAATTTCATTTTTCTTATCAGATATATCATTACCTAAAGTTATATTACATATTTATTTGTTTATTGTCTTTTATTCCCACTAGATATAAGCTTCATTAGTGCAAGGACTTCATCTCCATCTCTTGGTCATAGAGCAGTGCCTGGCACATGGTAGCTACTCAATAAAATATCTGTGAGGAAAGAAGAGTGAATCTTTTCCTGAGTTCATGCCCACACAACTCTGGGCATCCTTTCCTTCTCAGAGATATATTCTCAAGACTATCCTTCCTTTCTAAAGCATTTCCCCCATGTCCTTTCAATCCTTCATTTTATGGAAAACAAATGCTCCTATGCCCTCAATTTCTTAACAGGAAACTCTCCCTTTGTCATTGCCTTGAACAAATTGAGGTTTGTAGCAAAGACACTGCTTCATCCACTTTCCTCTGAAGTAGGCATGTGGACACTATTGTACATAATGCAACTGAGAGACAGGAAGAGAATGATCTCATCTCCTCAATGCCACTTCAAAACCATCCCTCCTCTATCCGTGTGCACAGACTCCTTTTTATTTGAAGTTTATGCAACCCATCTCTATCATTCACTACCCTTTAATCTTACATCAGCCTCTTTGTAGTCTCCCAACATCAATTCAAAACTAGCCTCAGTATCTTGTACATAATTGCCCCCACATCACAAAACTTGAACTAAATTACCTCTAATTTCTAACATTATTCTGTTATTCTTCTAGTTTCTAAACCTTTACTCCTACTTCACTTGCTCTTTGAAATTAGGGTTTTAGTCTATTGATCCTTCCATTGTCTCACAGTCTCTTGGGCTTGCTCGGTGTTACTTCCAGTGGATTCAGTAGTCAATTGCTGGAGCTGCTCTTTCACCAGAAACTTACATATACGACTTTCCACTCTATTTGCCTAGAAACCCTGTTTTGAGTCAATCCACAAAATCATCTGTTCTCTTAGACTGACGGATGTGGCTGAAGAAAAATCCACAACTATTCAAATCAGCAGCACAACAAATCCATTGTCTCCAATGCCAGCACTCTTCAATAATCCTTTGTTTTGTCATACTATAGTCTTCTTCCATACTCATCTCAATGATTCTGAACTTTTGTCATTCTTCTCAAGTTGCTTATTTAAAGAAGCTTATGTATTCTCTTAGTAAAAAGTCAACATGATCAGGAAAGACAAACCAGTGATAGCAGACAGTAACAGTGCCTCACTCATATCCCCTGGGATCTTTTCATGTACCCTGACTCTACGGCGCCTTCCCTCCCAAAGGGCAGCATCTACATCTCTTTAGCTGAGGACTGCCCTCAGGTTACTGAAACTAACTTTTGCCTGTGCACACTGAAAATCAGAAAAGTCTGATGATTTGAGTCACCAAACCAGGGCAGCCCCTAACCAAGACTGACAAATATGGAGATATAAATTCTGCAGCTCACTGACAGGGACAATACCGAGATGTGACCTACACGGTTTCTGTGGTACTTTGCTTGATTTAACACCCTTGTTTGACCACCTTCACTTCCTTGCCTCACATTCCACTACTCTATTGTTTTTTCCAGAAAACATTTCCTAATAACCACCTGCACATGAATCCTAATCTCAGTGTCCGCTTCTGGGGAACCCAATTGAAGACATCAGCCCTGTCCCAACCTACAAAATTAACTTACTGTTATATTTCTTCGTACTTTCTTTTTTATTAATTTTAGAAAATGAGGTTAACTTGCCCCTTTTTAAGATAATTCCTCAACCTGTGATAATACCGATTTCATCAACATTTTTCCCTTGCTTTGATGCCCCTTCTTCCCTGTATCTCAATCTCTTGTTCTCTAATAACACCTTTCTTTTAGACTATAAGCATAATCAAACTTCTACCATCTGAAAAACCATTCTATCAATATGTTACTTTTAGCTATGATTTTCTTTCCTTTGTTTATCAATTGAGCTTCATGAACTAGCAATTTATCATTGTTTACTGCACCTTATTCACTTTCTAGCTATCTATTGATTGACTGATTGATTTGAGATGGAGTCTCACTCTGTCACCCAGGCTGGAATGCAGTGGCATGCTCACCGTCACTACAGCCTCGACCTGCTGGGCTCAGATGATCCTTCCGCCTCAGCCTTCCAAGTAGCCGAAACTAAAGGCACGTGCTACTATGCCCGGCTAATTTTTTAAATTTATTGTAGAGATGAGGTCTTACCAAGTTGCCCAGGTTGGTCTCGAACCCATGTATTCAGGCAATTCTCTCGCCTCAGCCTCCCAAAGTGCTGGGATTATAGACTTGAGCCACCGCGCCTGGCTTCTCTTTATTTTTAATCAACTGTATTCTGCCTCCTTCCCTGATTGCATCATTGGATTCAGTGTTGCTACATCTGTGTCATTTCTACTCGTCTCTTTTGTGGATTTCTATATGAATACCTCTAAATTTGGGGTTCCCTGGCTCTGAATTAATACATTTCAAAATACAACTCCTCTCAATTTCTCATTAAGACAAACAGGTAGTAATAGCAAACAGTAGGAAAAGAAAGGTTTAATTGTCAAGTCTAATGAAATAAAAAAGCAAAACTCCATGTCTGAAAGAGAATTTTATTATATGTATTGCTATTGAGGCTAGATTAAGATAAACATTTTTGAACTATACAACATATGCTCTATCCTCTAAAAAAGAATATATAAATCCAAAGATGGTTAGGAAAAGACAAACCTGTGTCACATCAATACCATAATTTAGAAACCTAAGGGTTGGGCTAGCCAGAAATGTATGTGGTCATTCCCTGATAAAATGTATTTTGTACTGTACTCATCTTTGAAACATATATAGCTATAGTTGCTATTCTTCCTCATCCCACTATTAGCAAGAACTCATAAAACTGTCTGCTCTCAACAATACTACTGCAGAATAAGTAAAATAAAAATTAGAAATACAATATAAATGAAATAATTTGTGTTGTTGAGGTAAATTAACACACCACTCAGTCTGCAACCAAGTACACTGACAAAAATGAAGACAGAGTCAAATATCATAACTAATAAACATTACAAATAAACCAATTGAAATTCATTTTCCAAATAACACCATCCCAATAATAATTAAGGTAGCAATACTATAAAGCAAAATGTTATTCTGGGAGGAGGAATGAACCCACAGCTGTGCAGATGGATAAATTATTAAATTAGCATTCCTTAATGTCTTTATAAATAGACAAGACAGAAAAGAAAACCACCTAAGAAAACAAAAAATAAAATAAAATAAAACAAACAATCCAAGGAAAAGTACCAAACCAAGTTGTAGTTTTGACAGCCTCATAGAGCATAAACCAAACCCTAGAATTTTCTAATGGTGGGGAGTCAACACGTGCACGTGCATGCACACACACACACACACACTCGCATGCAGCTTAGATGCCTTAAGGGCTACAGTCTCAGAGTATCAGTGCATCAGAAGCAAGCCTCTATCTTTTCTCAAAATCCCAGGGGATTTCAGGAGAGTTGCCTTAGTTTGAGCAGAGCATAGAAAAATAAAGACAGAACAACAGACAGAAAAATTCTTCCCTCCCCCAAAATATTTTAAACCACAAGTAAGCCTCTCTCTCTCTCAAGTTTGCAACTCAAAATCACATTAATATTTGGTCACAAAAAAATCTCAAGTTATTAATTTAGTTTAAAGTGGCTACAGACGGTGCCTTAGATTGCCTGTGGAAATAAACATGAATTATCTCTAGAAAGCGGCACCTTTATATTTGATTTTGGGGAGCCCTCAAAAATTATTTTTCAAAAGCATTGATCAGGACACAAAGTTAATTAAACACAAGGAATCTAAGCACTATGAGAAACGACAGAAGCAAATAGAGCAGAAATGAAATCCCACGTACTTCAGATATTGAATTTATCAGATGCAGATTATAAAAGATTTATGACCTTCATATACTCCTAATAACACAGCTTCAAAATATATAAAGCAAAAATTGACAAAACTGTGAAGAAACATAGACATATCTCTCATCATAATGGAAAATTTTAACACATCTCTTTCAGAAACTAATATGTTAGATAGATTAAAGAAGTCAGGGAAGATATGAAGATTTGAACAAGATTGAGTGACAGATCTGACCTAGTAGAAATACATAAACTACTGCACTTATTGGCAGCAAGAAATACACATTTTTTTAAACCTCACTAGGTATATTTATAAAGATTTACAAAGCTATAAAGCAAATCACAACAAATCTTAAATGATTGAAATAATATAGTATATTTTATCCTACCACATGCAATTAAGGTAGAAATTGGTAATTCAGTTATAACGATAGAATCCATAAATGGTTGGAAATTAAGAAACTCACTTTTAAATAACCCATGGTAAAATAAAATCAAAATACAAATTAGAACACATTCTTAACTGCACAATAGCAAAATCACTATCAAAATTATAGCATGTAGCTAACACAGTACTTAAGAAAAACATTCAGCCTTACTTGCATATATTAAAAAGAAAAAAATAAAACTTAATGAGCTAAGCACCTAGCTCAATCAGAAAGAATAAGATAATTAAAATAAGCCCCAAAAGAAGGACGATGAAAATAAAGATATGAGCATAATTTTTAAAATAGAAAATAGCTTAGGAAATAGATTTATTGCAAGCTTCCTTCTCTTTGGGATTACTTTTTGATTAGTTGATTGATAAGACTTGACAAGCAAATTCTAAAATGTATACGGAAATGAGAAGGGCTAAGAATAGCCTCCTGAAGTCTTGAAGAAGAATAAGGTAAAAGGACTTTCTCTACCAAATATCAGGACGGATTTTTAAGTCTCTTTGTTAATTAATATTATTTTAAATTCACAAATCACAATTGCATGCACGTGTGGGGTATTAATGTGATGTTTTGGCATTTGTATATATGTGAAATGATTAAATCAAGCGAATTAACATATTAGTCACTTTGCTTATCTAGCATTTTTTATGGTAAAACACTTGAAATTTGCTCTATTATTTTGACATATACAATATATTATTACTGGCTATAGTAACCTTCTTGTGCAACAGATCTCAAAACCTATTCCTCTCGTCTATCTAAAACTTTGTTTCCTTTGATCAACAACTTTCCATTCTTTCCTTCTCCACCCCACCCAGCCTCTGGTAAGTATCATACTACCATCTATTTCTACAAGCTCAGTTTTTTCAGATTTCATATACAAATGAGATGTGATATTTGCCTTTCTGTGCCTGGTTTATTTATTAGTATAATGTCCTTCAGTTTCATTCATGTTGTTGCAAATGACTGGAATTTATTCTTTGTTAAGACTGAATAATAGTTAATTGTGTAAATACACCACATTTTTTAAATCCATACACTGATGGGCACTTAGACTGGTTTTCGTATAATTGGTTATTATGAATAATGTTGCAATGAACACGGGAGTGCAGATATCACTTTGACATATTGATTTTATTTCCTTTGGACATATACCCAGAATAAGATTACTGGATCATATGGTAGTTCTATTCTTAGTTTTTCAAAGAACCTCCATACAGTTTTTTCAAAATATAATGGCTGTATTAATTTACATTTTCACCAACAATGTGCATGAGCTCCCTTTTCTCTGTATCCTCACCAGCACTTGTTGCCTTTCAGTTTTTTGATAAAAGCCAATCTAACAGGTGTGAGGTGACATCTCATTCTTATGGTTTGGATATGGTTTGTTTGTTCCCATCAAGCTCATGTTGAAATTTGATCCCCAGGTAGTGGTGTTGGAAGATGGGGCCTAGTGGGAAGTATTTGGTTTAGGAGGCGAATCCTTCATGAATGGTTTGGTGTCATTCTAGCAGTAAAGAGTGAGTCCTTGATCTCTTGAGACTGAATTGGTTTGGGGGTGGATACGTTAGTTCTCATTACATTGGGTTGTTATAAATCCAGGATGTCCCTCAGGTTTGGCTCCTCTTTGCACATGCTCACTTCCCCTTTGACCTCCTCTGTCATGTTTTGATTCAGTACAAAAGCCCTCTCAAGAAGCAGAGCAGATACTGGCACCATGCTTCTTATACAGCCACAGAACTCTGAAACAAGTTTCATAAATTACCCAGCCTCAGGTACTCCTTTATAGCAACACAAAATGAACTAAGACATTTATTGTGCCTTTAATTTGAATTTACCTAATGATTAATGATGCTGAGCCCTTTTTCATGTACCTGTTGGCCACTCATATGTCTGTTCAGGTCTTTTACTCATTTTAAAAATTGGGTTATTTGTTTTCATACTATTGAGTTATTTGGGTTTCTTATATATGTTTCTTATATATTTGGGGTATTAACCCATTATCAGAATGTGGTTTGCAAATATTTTCTCTCATTCTGTGAGTTGTCTCTTTACTTTGTTAATTATTTCCTTTGCTGTACAGAAGCTTTTTAGTTTGATGCCATCTTGTCTGTTTTTGCTTTTGTTACCTGTGTTTCTGGGGTCATATCCAGAGTATCATTGCTCTGATGTCATGAAGCTTTTCCTTCATGTTTTCTTTTTTTAAAAAAATTATCGTCGTTTTATGTTTTTTTACCTTATGTTTAACTTTTGAATCTATTTTAAGTTGATTTTTATATGTGATGTGAGATGAGAACCCAATTTTATTCTTCATCATGTGGATATCCAGTTTTCCCAAGACAATTTATTAAAGACTGTCTTTTCTCCCTTGTGTGTTCTTGACAGTTTTCTTGAAAATCAAAGGATGACAAATGTGTTGAGTTTATTTATGGGCTTTCTATTCTGTTCCATTGGTTGATGTATCTCTTTTATTCTAGTATCATGCTGTTTTTATTACAACTGCTTTATAATACACTCTGAAATAAGGTAGTGTGGTGCCTCCAGCTTTGTTCCTTTTGCTTTATTATTTTGATTATTCGGGGTCTTTTGTGGTATCACATGAATTTAAAGTTGTTACTTGATCACCTTTACAGCAAAGCTAGACAAGGACACCTGAAAAAAAATTATAGGTCAATATCCGTAAAGAAAATAGATGCAAAAATCCTCAACAAGATACTAGCAAACTGAATTCAACAGCATGTTAGAAAGATCATTCACCATGATCAAGTAAGATTTATCCCAGGGATAAATATGAAAGGATGTTTCAACTTATGCAAATCAGAAATGTATGATACATCACATTAACAAAATGAAGAGTAAAAATCATAAGATAATCTCAATAGATGCAGAAAAAGCATTTAACAAAATTTAGCACACTTTCATTATAAAAACTCTTAATAGATTAGGGACAGAGAGCATGTACCTCAACACAATGAAGGTCATATGGCAAACCCATTTCTACCATATATAACAAATCCACAGTTAACATCATTTTCGATCGAGAAAAGTTTTTTGAAAAGCATCTAAAATGAGAGAGAAGGACGCCCACTTTCACCCCTATTTTTAAAAAATCTAGTACTGGAATTCCTATCCAGAGAAATTACAAGGGGGTCCCAAAAAAAGAGTTCTCTTTTGGAGGGTGGTCCCTTGTAGTACAGGTTTCCCCCACCAAGAAGTATTCTAGGAATCCACTGGCATCAGTGCTAGATTCCCGTGTCCCACCCTCCCTATTCACCTGCTCTCTCCCCCATGCAACATTTTTTTGTTACCCCAGATGAAAAAAGTCTTCAAAGGGAAACTTTTTGCCAATGTGAAAGAGGAGGGGAAAAAAAGGCAGAAGCACTGAAAGGCATCAAAATCGACTAGTTCAAAAACTGTTTTGAGCAGTGAAAAAAGCATCTTGATAGGTATGTTGTGTCAAATAAAGAGTATTTTGAAGGCGACTGAAGTTTAAACATGTAAAAGTAAATACACAATTTTTAATAAATAAATAAATTCTGGGTGCTTTCAGTCCCTCTTACAGGCAACAGAAAGAAAGAAAGGACATCCTAACAGGAAAGGAAGAAGTGAAATTGTCTCTATTTGCCAATGACATAATCTTATATATAGAAATCCTAAAGAGTCCACACAGATTCAGTAAAGTTGCAGAATACGAAATCAACGCACAAAAATCAGCAGCATTTCTACATGCTAATAACAAACTATCTGAAAAGGAAATTAATATAACAATCCCACTTACAATGGCAACCAAAAAAATGAAACATATAGGTGTAAATTTAACCAATGAAGTGAAAGACTTGTATATTGAAAACTATAAAACATTGATGAAAGAAATCGAAGAAAATATACAAATGGAAAGATATCTCATGTTCAAGAGTTAGAATATTTATTTTTTAAGTGTCCATACTACTTAAAGTGATCTATAGATTCAATGAAATTCCTATCAAAATACTAATAAAATTTTTCACAGAAATAGAAAAAGCCCAATTTTTAAAAAGTGTAATTAGCTCAGAAGAGTATTAGTGCCAGGAAAGACAAACAAAGGGCAGAGAATAGAGAGTTCAGAAACAGATGCAGGCATATATGATCCTGAAGACTGCCTGGCAATACAGATTTCTTAATAAATGGTTATAGGACAATTGGTTATTTTCATAGTTCATATGAAAATTAAACTGGAACCTTCCCCAGAGCATACAAAAATGTATTACAAGTGGGTTGAATATCTAAATATAAAAGGCAAATCTATAAAGTCTATAAAATATAAGTGAATGTCTTCACAATCTTAGAATAAGAGAGTATCTCTTAAACATTCACGAAGTGTTAACCATAAAGTAAGCAATTGTTAAAACAGACTGCGTTAAAATTCAAAACTGTTCATCAAAAAATGCAAGAAAAGGAGTAAATAGGAAGCACAGAATGGTGGACGCTTGCCACAAATGATATGTATATCTGATAATGAAACATTATCCAAAAATAAAAAGAATTCTTACAGCACCATAAGAAAAAAGAGACAAAATGCAATTGAAAAATGAACAAAAGACTTGAAAAGCTACTTCACAAAAGAGGAATTGTCATTAAACATAAGAAAGGGGGTTGATCTCATTAATAATCAGGGAAATTAAAATTAGAGGCAAAATAAGCTCTCACTACAAATTCATTAATCGACAACAAATTTTACAGTCTCATAACAACAAGTTTGTCAAGAATATGAAGCACCAGGATTCTCCTATACTGCAAATAGGCTTTTAAGATGGTACAGCCTTTTGGAGAATAGTTTGGCATTAGATCTTAATGTTGATTATATACATACCCATGAAACTAGATATATACCTTAATAAAACTTATGTACAAATGCACCAGGATAATTGTGAAAGAATGTTCATAGAAAAACTATTCCTAAAAGAATATAGAACTGGAAACAACTGGAATGTCCATCTTATAACAGGTTGAATAAATTGTGTTGTATTTGTACAATACAATATCATACAATAATGAAACTGAATGAACTACAATCACATGCAACAACTTGGACATATCTCACAAACCCAGTGTTAAATGAGCAAGCAAGCCACAAAGGAACACATCATGATTACATTAATATAAAGTTCAAAACAGAAAAACTAAACTGTATTTGATTATACACACAATAATGTTATTTTTCAAAGTAAGACTCAGGATAGTGGTTATTTCCAGTGGTGAAGGAAAAGGTTGAGATCAGAAATGAATTCATTACAGGTTTCAGGAATACCCTCAATCTTATAGATCTTAACTTGGATAGTGGTTGTACAGATGTTCACTATATAATTATTCTAAAACAGTGTGCATCTTTATATGGTAATTCTATATATGTGCTGCATTTCATGTTTTTAAAATTAAAATACACAAAAAGAAGTCCTATGCACAGTTGAATGTTAAAAATTTCAGAAAGTTGATTGCGTTGATACACTTCCTTAAAAACTTAGTCTTAAGATTGAAGAAATGCAGTTGGAGCAACAAGGCACCACTCCATCTACCAAATGAACAAAAGCAATTTTAAAAATGCTAAACAATTCTGAAGATAGGATGAGACAGGATTTCCATATATATCTGCTAATGAGAGCATAAATCTATGCAACCTTCCTTGAAAACAATCTGGCAGCATGAATAAAAAGCCTGCAAGAAAAAAATCCATGCTCTGACTCAGTTAACTGTACTTCTCAGAAACTACTGGACAGAAAAAAATCAAAGATGCAAAAATAAATTCATGTTCAAAGATGTGTATCACAATAACATGCCACATTAGTGCAGTTTTTAAAATAATTTAAATGTGCATATGAAAAGAATGGTTAAATAAACAATGGCCATTGATACATCTGAATATTATACAGGTTAAGATTACATTTTAAAACTATTTTTATAAGGGGAAAATGTACACGATATATTAAAATCCATGAAAATCAGGAGTTATAACCCAGAAAGATAAGTTTTCACTCGAGGAGATTGTCTTTCTCATGATCACAATACTGGTGAAAACAGAAAATTGAATTGAACTCAAAAGTTCTCAGATAAAGAGAATAACTGTGGTCCAGGAGCATATAATCAATATGAGTGCCCAGCTGATCACGGTGTATTGTCTACATAAGATCGCCACGCTGGATAAATAGACATTCTTAAGAGCTTTGCCACAGAACCACATAAATTAGTAGTCCGTAATAATAATCAGGAGTCAACCATAGATTGTTAACTTGCATATGCAGATAACCCTGACCATAATGAACAGATATTCACAATCCACCAATATTTAAGAGTACTCAGACAGGATGCATATAGTTGCAATGGTAAATGAATAGACAGCCTAGGTGAAGTAAAGAATCTGTGATGTTGTCAACAAGAGTTTGAAGTCATCCAACTGTGGAGCATGTCATAATAGTGCTGGGTCTCACAACTATAGAATGGTGATTATTCAGGTAGATACTGCATATGATTTTTTAAATGCCGAAATTAATGGATTTGCTTCAGGAGTAGATGTAACAATGCAAAACGTTATACTAGTGCATTCTCAGGAATCCATGGTGCATGAACAGCTACCACTTAAATCTGATAAACTGATTATGACGGGCACTCGAAGAACCCTGTAACATGTGCTGAAAGGCATGAAACAGTAGCCATTAAGTGATTAAAGAAAAGAAGCAGAATAGTGATTTTTTAAAAAGCAAGCTAATTTGGTCCATGAACTAACCCTCTAACATGTATAATGCTTAATACTTAGTACTGGAGTAGGCAATCATAGTTCAGCCATAGACATACATAGTAAGTAAGTACAACTCTATAACTTAAGACAGAAGGATATGGCACTATAATCTGCTTGCTGAAGTACTTGTAACTTTAACACACACAAAGAATGGAAACAAATAGCTTTGGTCTAGAAATAAAAGGTAATGGTGTAAAAGCAAATACTTTGGCATCAAAGAGGCCACAGCACATAAATACCCATCAATGATATTTGAGAATTTGACCAAGATGTATAACGAACAATCTCAGATTTATGAAATGAAATTTATGAAACAAAAGGAAGTGACCATGGTGCAAAAATAAATGTGTATATAGTACAGGTGCAATCACAAATGTGTGATGTGCTAAAGACACAGAGCATGAGTTTAAAGAACAGCTGTGTTTGGTTCCATGTTTTTGCTATTGTGAATAGTGTGGCCACGAACATGGGTGTGCAGGTGTTTTTTGTGTAGAACAATTTATGTTCCTTCAGGTATATTCCTAGGAAAGGGATTGTTGGATCATATGAGAGGTCAATTTTTAGTTATTTTAGAAATCACCATACTGCTTTTCATAAAGGCTGAACTAGCCTACACTCCCACCAACAGTGTAGAAGTGCCCTCTTTTCTCTGTACCCATGCCAGCGTCTGTTGTCATTTGACTTATGGATGATGGTCATCCTTACTGGAGTTGGGTTGTATCTCATTGTAGTTTTGTTTCAAATTTTTAAATTTTATTTCATTTTATTGTACTTTTATTTTTTTTATTTTAAAGATGTGGGGTACAATTCAGGGTTAGGTATACAAATGTCCATTATGCAGGTACTCTTGTTGATGAGGTGTGCTTCCCCTCCCCCGGCAGTTTCCCACTACTGCCGATCCTTTTCTTATAGTACTACGATAATCGTTCAGGGTTCGCTTATGACTGAGAACATGTGATACTCAGTTTCATTTTAGGTTTGATTTACATTTCTCCAATAATCGTGGACTAGATAAAGCAAATGCGGCACATGTACATCATGGAATATTATGCAGCCACAAAGAAGAATGAAATCATGGAGTCTGCAGCAAACTGGATGGAGTTGGAGACCATCATACTAAGTGATCTATCACAACAACAAAGAATTGAATACTGCATGTTCTCACTCATAAGTGGGCCCTGAACACTGGTCACGTTAGCACAAGGGTGGGGTCGGCCGTCACTGGACACTGCTACGGGAGAGAGGGAGGGAGGAGGGTGGAGCGCATGTGTCAACACAAAGCGTGCCTGGTCCACTACCGGTGGGAATGAGGGACAGCTGGAAGCCCAAATTTCATCTGCATGCAGCCTACTAATGAAACGAATCCTCACTTATGCCCCATTTTATAACAAAATTTTGAAAACAAAAAAAAAATGTTTTAAATGGCTTTGGTCTAGGACCTGATATACATTTTTTAATTGTATAAATTTAAGGGGCATCGCCCAGTTAGTGTACATTGTACCATACCAATAGGTCATTTCACATCCTTCACCCCCCTTCCCTCCTCCCAGCTCTCCAGTGACTATTATTTCACACTCTATGCCCACGTGTACACATTATTTAGCTTATACTTATAAGTAAGAACATGCAGTATTCGACTTTCTGTTTCTGAGTTGTCTCACTTAAGATATCGGCCTCTAGTTCCATCCACGTTGCTGCAAAATACATGATTTCATTCTTTTATATGGCTGGGGAGTTTTTCATTGTGTGTGTATATAAGTAGTATTTCATTGTGTGTGTATATAATGTTTTTATCCAATCACCCATTGATAGAAACTCAGGTTGATTTCATATCTTTGCTGTATTGAATAATGCCGCAATAAATATATGAGTGAAGGAATCCATGCAAATGGAAGTTCCGTGGCACGTGCCCAATAAACATGGTGCATGACTAAAAGGCAGCACTAGAGTCTGAGCATTTGATTATGATGCATAATCAGAAAGCCCTGCACCATGAGCTAACAGCCACTATAGTGGAGTAGATAGCAATGATTGAAGAACAGATTTATGCCGTCCAAGTGCAGACAGTAATTGATGCATTAGGAAACACAGCAGATGACAATGATGAAAAAGCAGGCTATTAATACCATATGATCACAATGCACCCTAAGACAAGTCTGCAAAAAGAGCTCTTAGCCTTGATAAAGAAAAATGGTATCGGGGGAGGCAACAGTGATGCAGGGAAAGAACAACTCAGTGCAGGACCTAAAAACCATCATGCATGGTTTGAGATACAGAAGATGGCATTCTCAGCACAGGATCCAACTGGAATAGAAAATTCAGAAAACTGTGATTTATATGACACATGGACAGGAAAGCATAGCAAATGACCAAAAAATTATAGGAGCAGAGAGACATGGTTTAGAGCTTGTTCACGTGGATATAATGAGATTTCAAAACCAAACACTGCATGCTCACTTATAAGTGGGAGCTAAACTAGGTAGATCTGCAAAGGCATAATGAACATTAAAGACTCAGAAGGGGGGAGTGGGAAGGGTTAGGGATGAAAAATCATCTATCGGATACAATGTGCACAGGCGGGGGTGGAGGGTACACTTAAGTCCAGACTTCTTCACCACTATACAATGTATCCGTGTAACCAAAAATCTTTTGTACTTCCTAAAGCCATTGAAATAAAAATTAAAAGAAAAAAGAAACTTGCACACGGAAAAGAAGAAAAACAATATAGAAACATTTGAGGGCAAAAGCAAATGGCAATAATGAAAAGGAAAACAGCATGGTATATACTTAAATGGAGATGGGATATGAACAAACATCATTGGTGTTTGAGCTTCTAATATATAATCGGATAACTTCAAAATGTATGCTGAGAGGATACAGAAGCAAAAGAATATGATATGGAAACTGACAGCAATGATGGGAAACCATAAAAAGGCAGTTCAAAATGAAATACGTTTGACACATAAACTTATTTCCATAACGTGAAAATGGAAATTCATTACAACAAAAGACAGAATTATGTCATATACAGAAAACCATAATATGTGAGCATATTACATAACCATCAGGCCCAATTAGAAATGGTAGGTAGAGCCGGGCTTGGTGTCTCAGCCTGTAATCCCACGCTTTGGAAGACTGAGGTGAGTGGATTGCCTGAGCCCACGGGTTCGAGACCCGCCTGGGCAACTTGGCGAGACCTCATCTCTACAATACATCAAAAAATCAGCCGGGAGTGGTAGCGCATGCCTGTAATTCCAGTTACTCGGAAGGCTGAGGTGGGAGGATCGCCGGAGCCCAGCAGGTCGAGTCTGCGGTGGCCGGGAGCAGCCACTGCACTCCAGTCTGGGCGACAGATTGAGACTCCAACTCAAAAAAAAAAAAAAAAAAAAAAGAAACGGTAGGTGGAGAAAGCCATAAAATAGTACTTACTGAGGTGAGCATGGTAAAATAAGCTCAAAATTATATAAATAAGATCATATAGAATAGTCCAGGAGTAGATGGCAATGTCCCAGTAGATGACATCATGACAAATGACCGGACTACATTTGTGCATTGTAAAGCCACCACACACGCTTAAGCATTTGACTATAATGCCCACCAAGGTAATCTCAGAACATGCCAATCAATCAAGTAAAACAGTCTTAGTATAATACTGATAAAGACAATGATAATGTTAATATTCTAATAGTTTATACTTATGTAATATGCATCGTATACCAAAAACTAAGCACTTCACCTATAATAGTTATTTTGCCCTCAGAGCCAGCATATGAGGTAAATGCCATTATTACTATTATTTTAAGAATGAAGAAGCTAAGGCAGATCAATAGAAAGTGAAGTGCATTTCATACCGTTTAACATCACTATTTATCAGTGGTTCTGTGCTACCTCTAAAGGACACAATAGATTTAAAAAACACATACGTGGCAGAGGAACTAGTGACTATGTTGCTGGTACAGACGGTAATTCCTGTTGCATAAGTAAGTACATAGTCCATTGCCAAACATTCATGGTGCATAAGCAGCCACCACAGTAGTCAGAATATTTGACCGCAGGCACACTCAGATGATCCTGAAATATGAGCTGACATCCAGAATGATGAAGGCACAAGCAGACACAATGCTGTCAAAAGTAATAAACTGTTGTTCATGATACAGATGGTTCTATTTTTTTAATTTCAGTTCGGGAGTAGACTATGACTGCATTTTCACACAATCATACTGTATGAATGCAAGTGTATGGTCCAACTCCAAACACAGTATATGAGCAGATATTCCTTATACATGTTCGGTCTATTATGGAGAATGAGCCAACATCTACATATACAAGAAGAAAGACATGGCACAGAGCAAACAACCACAAAGTGGAAATTGCACACATGATCACAATCACAATACATAATCAAGAAGTCACAACACAGGAAGGAATACGTTGGTCCAGGAGTAGATGGTAATGGTGGGAGATATCATGACAAATGCCCAAATGATCACATACAAGGAAAACCATCACTAGAATTTGAGTATTTGACCATGATAAACACCAATACACCCTGAAAAGTGAGCTATCTTTTATGATGCAGGGACTAGGCAGAAATGGGTTAGTAGTCAAGTATTGCACTATTCTTGCTCAAGGAAACATGATAAGCAACAAAAAACACAAAACAACAATGAATAGCTGTACCGAAGGAATAAAGGGCATTGGTACAAAAGGAGAAACCAAGACATAACGTCAGAAAACCATGTTGAATGGGCAGCCATCACCAGCAATTTAGCATGTGACTGAGGTGCAGAGCCAATCACAAAATGCAAGCTGACAATCATGATAAAGAACAAAGAGACATAATATCAATAACATAACAATATCAGCAAATTTGTATCATGTACATGTGTCAGGCACCTAGAATAATCATTTTACATTTGAGTTTTTGAATCCTCACAGCAACCCTATGAGGTAGACATGATTCTCATTTATGTTACATTTGAGAAAACAGAGACACAGAAGAGTGAAATGACTTGCTCAAGAACATCAAGCTATTAAATGGCAGAGCTAGGATTGAAACCCAAGCAGTCAGCACTGTGCATATACACTGATGATGCCATGCTTCCTCAGATGGATGCGGTACAAGATTAGAAACACAGAGCACAGGAACAAATGACTTTGGTCCAGAAGTAGACGGCAATGTAGCAAAAGTAGACACCGTAGCACATGCTCAAACATCCGTGGTGCATGAGCAGCCACCACAGGAGTCTGAGCATTTGACCACGATGCACACTCGGGTTCTGCAACATAAGCTGACATCCAGTATACAGGAGCAGATACTGAGGACGAAGGAGGAGGCAAACACATTGAGGTCACAAATAACTGTGGTGCACCAAATGACATTCACGATACAGAAAATTTCATTTTTAGTACAAAGCACACAATCAAGATGAATGAGCGGAAGATCATGGTAAAACTTCAAAACACGGTGAAACAACAGAATGCTTTATGGGCATACATACAACCACAGAAAATGAGCCAACATTCACTTAGAGACAAGAGATATGGCATGGTGGAAAACAAACATGAATGGAGACTTCACAAATGGATATGGTACGAGATCAAAACATCTCAATACATGAATGACTGCTCTAAATGCAATTGGAAAAGGTGCACAGAAACGGAACATGTTCAGACAATAACAGTTGATGAAAGCCATCAGTGATATTTGACCATTTGACCCTGATATACACAAGGACACAAAAACAGTGCACACTATGACATAGCGGCCATGCCAAAAGAGCTAACAGATATCGATACAGTACACACACTTGTTTACTGAGAAGAAAACCATGCTGTGGTGCTCACTCAGATAGACTGTGCCTTACAAAAGAGCCATGGTACAGGAGTAAAACTCTGAGTAGATGTCAGGTATGCCAAAGGAGACCTGACACCATATACGCAGATGACCATGCAGCATGAACAGCCACCACTAATATTCGATCATTTGACTATGATGTTTACCTACACAATCACACGACATAAAATGAAAGTGATGTTAAGGAGCAGGTAGACATGATGCTGTGCTTTCTAAAATGGGTATGGTTGGTGATTAAACATCACAATTCTCTTTAGTCTAGGAACACATAGCAATGATGAAACTGGTGAAATTATAGTATATGCTTACACAGCCATAGCATGAACAGCCACTATGGGCATTTGAGCATTTGACTGTGATGCACAATTAGACAGCCCAATAACATGGGATAGCATCTATCATTTTGGAACAGATAGATACATTGTAGAAAAAAACCAGGAGTGATCCAGGAGTAGAGAACCATGGAATATGAGTAAACATCATAAAACACAAACATATAATGTGATGCATAAAACACCATTTCTCTGTAGAACTGTAGGCAATGAAGGTTCCTGCTCAGAAACCATGGGGTATGAGCAGACAAACATGCTGCATGCTCAGACAACCATGGTGCATGAGCAAAAATCTATAATATAAAAACGGGTGTGATACAGATGCAAATAACATAATGAGAAATATGCCCAAATGAATGGGACATATGATTAAGGGGAAGATAATGCATAAGTACAATTTATTTAGGCAAGCAGTATATAACAATAATGCTAGAGGAAATACCATGGCATATACTCAAGACATTAATGATGCATGAACAACTATCACTGATGTTTGAGCTTTTTACCATGACATACACCCAGACATCCCAGGGAAAGAAGCTGATGATCATAATAGGAGCAGGTGAGCAAGGATACTAGGAAAGATAGTTACAATAGAATAGCAGAAAACAATAGTGTAGTAGTTAATAGAATACTAAAGATGGCAGCGATTAAAAGGAAGATCTCCATGGCATATGCTCATGTCATGGTGCTTTAAACACGATCACAAATATCATTATTAGCCCACAATGCACACTTCGACAACTCCAAAATTTGAGCTGACAATTATGATCTGGAATCAAGGGGCACAGTATTGTCATATCGTCATCGTCATCATCGTTATCGTCACTATCACATACATCTTACTACATGCCAGGTGGTAGTAAATATTAAAAATTAAAGCTAAAATTAAAAATGCTTTATGTGTAATAACTGATATCTTCACAATAACCTTATGAGGTGTTATTTTTGTTATTTTACAGAAAAGTGAAGCATGAAGACACAAAGTGATGTGTCTAAGATCTCACAGCTGTAAGCAGATAATTCGGGATTCAAATCCAGTCATTTTGGCTCCACTAGCCATTCTTTTAAATATGACAACAAATGACAATATGCTGTGATTCTTCTGACAGACATAATACCAGATTTAAAAACAGAGTAGAAAAATGAGTGGCTTTGTTCCAGAAGCAGATGGCAATGTTGCAAAAGTAGACACCATAGCACATGCTCAAACATCCGTGGTGCATAAGCAGCCACCACAGGAGTCTGAGCATTTGACCACGATGTACACACAGAAGATCCTGCAACATGAGCTCATACCAGGTTATAGGAGTAGACGATGATGACAAAAGAAAAAGAAAGAAAAAACTCATGCTAATAGCAAAAACCAGGGTGTGGAAACTAATATACATGGGACAAAATATTTATTTCCAGTACAAGAGTGGACAATGGCTGTTTATTTTCAGATGACAATGGTGCTTAAGCAGAAATCCATAGCACAATTTCACAGTATATGAGCAGAAATTCGTTATGCATATTTATATTATCATGGAGAATGACTCAATCCACATATGAAAAAAGGATAGATGTGGTATTCCAGAAGAGAACCACAGAGTGAAAACTGCTCAGGTGACACAAAAAAATATACAAATGTATGGCATTGGTCCAAGAGCAGATCAAAATGATGCAGGATGCTCAGATGATTAAGATGCAAAAAAGTATTACTATGTGTTCATGATGCACAGAACATAGGTTGCCAATTATTATCCAGCTGCAAATGGACATGTTATAGAAATAAATTATAATGTGACTCTTACTCAGGTAGATATGATATGCAATAAAAAATAACCATGCAAGCAACGAATGACTGGTCCAAGAGAAGATGAAAATGGTACAAAAGGAGATTCATGTGGACGTAATGTTTTATTTTAAAAAAAGAAAACATGGTGACTGAATATACAACACTTGTGTTTGGACCTGATATACACTCATACTATCCTATGATATAAGCTTACAGCTCTGAGACAGTGAGTAGACATGTACAGGAGCAGACGGCAAATATGGAGAAAACACCCACTGTGTAGGAGCTAATGGTTATGATCCAATAACTAATATTTATGTTATAGAAGTTATCGTTCTCCACACAGAAGGAAATTATTATTCCTTTTTAAATACTCATGATGGGTGAGCAATATCTATCATGTATGCACAGACAACCACAGTCAGTGAGTAATCACATACAATATGTGAGGAGGGGCCCAAAAAACCCTGGAATTATCTTTTGGAGGCCAGGCCCCTTGTATTACAGGCTTCCTTCACTAGATAATGTGTTCTAGGAACCCACTGGCATCAGTGTACCAGATAGTATTTTTGTAACAGGCTGTGTTCGGCTTCAGTGAATTTTTTTTCAAGAGTCTTTCAAATGTTTACCTATTTCATGATGGGTGATTTACAAGACCGCCTGCCCACAGTGCACTGAGTGTTCAGGAGTTTTTGACCAAAAGTAGCATGACCTCTGTGGCCCTATTCACCCAATTTCACCTTAAGTGATTTTTGTTTGTTTATTTCTTTGTTTCCCCGGATGAAAAAAGTCCTCAAAGGGAAATGTTTTGCTGATGTGGAAAAGATGAAACAAAAAACGGCAGAAGCACTAAAAGGCATCAGGATTGATGAATCTAACACCTGCTCTGAGCAGTAGAAAAAGTATCTCTATAGGTTATTGCATCAAACGGAGGGTACTTTGAAGGGGACTGAAGTTTAAACATGTAAGAACAGATACACAATTTTTATAAATACATTCTGGAGTTTTTTGGGGTTTTCTCCCTTCATACAAACAGTTGGACATCCTGCAGGAGCGATATCCTTTCAATAGCCACAATAGAGAACCGAGTTTTTGGTCAAGGATAAGATGACAATGGTGCAAAATGAGACCCCATGCCATGTGCTCATATGGATATTGTCCATGAACAGCTACATCATATGATTGAACATCTGATCATGATGCACTACTTGACAATCACAAAACAAAAAGTGTGATTGATAATTTAGGAGGACATACCACAAAAGAATATCCAAAATACAGGAGCAGTTAGACATGATATAGAAGCAAAGAGTAATGTTGAATTAGGATCCAGATGTGTCTGATATATAAGTTAGTAACGATGCTGCACAATATGTTAACCATAATATAGAAGGTAGAAAACCACAAATCAACCTCAAGCATCAGTAGCATGGGAACAGACAACCAAACTGTGGTGCTTACTCAGATGAACACATGCCTAATTTAAAAGTCATAATATAAAAGCAAATGTCTTCAAGTATAAATGCTATTATGGGTTAAATTGTGTACCCTCAATAAAGAGACATTGAAGTTCTAACTCTCAGTACCTGTGGATATGACCTTATTTAGTAACAGGGTCTCTGTAGATGTAATCAAGTTAATATGAGGCCATACTAGATTAGATAGGCCCTAAATCCAATCACTGGTATTCTTATGAGGGGAAAATTCAGACATAAACAGACAAGGAGAGAACACCATGTGTGCAAGAATGAATACTCCCCTAAAAACTTCAGAGAGAGGGTCATGGCTTGGGTGGCACCTTGGTTTGGAACTTCTGGCTTCCAGAACTGTGAGAAAACAAATTTCTGTTGCTTTAACTCACCCAGTTCATGGTACTTTGCTATGGCAGCCCTGGGAAACAAATGTAGGTGACATTGTTACAGAAGGAAATGCTATGGCATATGCTTAAATGACTGCATGGTATAAAAATATCTCCCTCTATAGTTTTACCACAGGAACAAAACGCACACTCAGAAAACTCCTGAATGTTATCAGGAAGTCATGACATATGAACTGATAATCATAGTACAATGTGCCTCAATCATCTATTAGAAGTGGAGAGTAGTCATTTACAAGCATCCAAATATTTTGTGACTATAATCAACATTGTACATGAGAATTCTGCATCGATATATAACTTTAAACAGCATAACATGCCAAGAAAATAATGATTTATGTGCTGGCAATCACGGTATAGTAACCTTAAGCTCCGAAACAGGTGTACACTGCCATGGTGGATGTACAGGTAAACTGCAAACAAGGTAACTTGCATGTAACAACACAGAAGTAATTGGCTCTGGTTCTACCCAAAGAATCATAATATTAAGAGAAAATGACCTTGGTGAGTGCTCATGATAATCGGTCAGACATAACTAGCATATGCTTGAAAATTATGATAGGTGACATCATAGTCATGGTTTAGGTTTCTGTACTTAAGCTCTTCTTATATGGGGGCAGATACATATAATTCAGGAACAGAAGGCTATGATGCTTGCTTGGATGTCTAAGGTACACAGAATCATATTAGAATGGCAAAAGGGAAATACAACAGGGGAAGGTAATTGCATATATAATTTAAATATAGGACCAGTTGCCTATTATTTGTGCCAAGATGACCATGGTATGTGAGCAGTTGACTTATAGTATAATTAAGTTTGGGCTGCCATAATACAAAAATACTGGCATGTGCTCAGATGACCATGGTGCTGAAGTAGGTGCCAATGGCACAGAAGTAGTGAATGCTCAAATGACCATCAGGTATTAGCAAGTGTATTTAACACTATCATGTATTTAACACTATCAAACATGACAATTGTTTGCTTTGATGTCCACAATGCAGAAACAATGAAGTTATTGACAATGACAACCATGGTTTAAAAAATA
Source organism: Carlito syrichta (assembly GCF_000164805.1). NCBI lineage: Eukaryota > Metazoa > Chordata > Mammalia > Primates > Tarsiidae > Carlito > Carlito syrichta. Next base: position 54,548 of record NW_007072322.1, read on the forward strand.
GCAGAAGACAATAAAGCTGGAAGTAAAGGCCATAGTGAAGGTACAAAATCAGATAATTACAATCAAACAATCATGACATATGAGCCCAAGTTCGCCATCCCATACAGAGAGCCAAAATGCAGAAGCAAACAACCATGGCATTGGAGCAGATACTCCTTAAGTGGAAGTAGATAACCATAATATATATATATTTTAAAAACAAAGGTGGCATGAACAGGTGATCAGAGTATCTGAAAAGACAGCCATAGCACATGATGTTAAAAACAGCCTTGGTGTGTAAGCCAATGGCCATGGTGCAAAAGTAGGGAACCCTAAGTATAAAAGTATGCAATCCTCCCCAGAAACATGGTGCAGGAGGATGCACAGAAGAGTGGAGTCATATTTGGCCTCCATAAGTGATGGCCTATGAAAACCACACTCTGCACCTTCCGTGGCTTGAGTGATCAAATAACTAATGGTCTGAACGTGGAAACTTTGGAAAAGGGAAACTTTAATAATTAGAAAAAATAGAACGAATGTTTTTAAATCAACAAAAATAATTATTATGTCAAGATAATAGGCATAAACCGGGACTATACTAGACATATGGTCACCCTGTTTATGTCCACTTAAGATTTTTTTCAACCTCATTACTAAGCAAATAACTCTCTTTTCATTGGAGAATATCCTGCATATGCTATTTCCCTCAGAGACAGAAGCCACAAGGAGACAAGCCACACTTCAGGTAGGAAATGTTCTTGGTCATATCAAGACGACAGATACGGAGGACTACACAAGCAAATCCTGCTTATTATCGTGCTCCTAAAATCCCCTCCCATCCAGACTATTTGTATCCCAAAGAAAAATGTAGTACTTCAGCTAGCTATCCAGCAATGTTGAGAAAAAAATATAAATAACACATCTATGATTTTGCCCCAACCATTAGCCTTTCTAAAATGTTCTTACTTTTCTCTATTTTCTTTTTATTTTTTCCATTTTGTTATACAAAAAAAAAAAAATTCTCCTCTTTTTTTGTTTTTTGCTTTTATTTATTTATTTTTAATTTTAACTCAAATAATACAATTCAGGATTAGGTATACAAGTGGTCATCGTACAGGTAAAGTTTGGGCCTCCCTTTGGTCCCCACTTTGCCTGATTTGAGATCAGGTACCCTTATTTATGTTGTGCCCCCCCCCCAGCAGTATCCTGCTACTACCAATCCCTTTCTTATAGTCTTACGATAAATTTTCAGCGTCCGCTTATGAGTGAGAACATGTGGTGCTCAGTCTTTGTGTCTGCAAAAGATCACCAAGTACCATAGACTCTAAATCCAGTCAAGTTGCTGCAAAGTCCATATATTCGTCCTACTTTATGGCTGTGTAATATTCCATTGTGTATATGTACCACTCATTTTTTAACTTCTCCGAGCACCATTTTCCTCATTTATGAACTGGGAATAACACTCACCCCACAGGGCTGTTAGAATTAAATGAGATACTGTTTGTTAAAGTGTCTATCACTTTGTCATGTCAAGTCCTGTGCTGCTGGGCTGACACACTTGACACCTTCTAAGGCGACCCTGACTGCTAGAAATCACCTGGGGCCATTCTGTAATCTCTGGGTGACCTTAGTTGTAATCTCCTCTTTCAGAATCAAACCAGACAATTTGTTTTCATGTTTATTTCTAGCCATAACTGTAGCCTCTCTTGGCTTTAAATATGCCACAGCCTGGAATAAAGAAGTTCCAAGCATGTCCAAGTCCTATTTCAATGGATTTGGCACTGGGCAAGGCCAGAGGAATCAAGTGGCTGCATCTTGATTTTCTATCTGCCAGCTGGATATATTCCACCTTTATCAGCTCTCTAACCGTATTCCGTTCCTAAGGGCCAGGTCCACAAGGGGATATACTTCAGAAACACCAACTATTTCCTTCAAGTGGCACAGCAGGCCCTCATGAGAACAGCTCTGATTTCAGTACCTTCTAACCTCACCATTTTTCCAGTCCTTCCGAACCTCTGTTTAATCTAATCACCCGAGGCTCATAAGAAATAATGCCTGAATGGCATAGAAAAAAAAACAAGTTTTAGAAAAGAGATATGTTTTTTCCCTTTATTCTTAAGAAAAAGTGCACATAACTGTTGGAACAATCCAAGTTTACTTTGTTGATATATGTCTGCACTTAGCTAAACACTAAATTCTAAAACATACATAATGCAACATAGGAAAATACCAAGTTTGTCATTGTATATACCAATAAATACGTTTGCTCCAAATTAAAAAGAAAAAAAAAACCCATACAACCATGCTGTGTGCTTAGAAAATTGTAGTACACGAGCAAACAAGCATGGATGGGAATCAGATGATCACAGTAAGAAACACCAGAAATAGGCAATCGTGGTGTGGAAATATGTCCCCAAAATGGAGATAGTCATAAAAAATCAATACGTACTCATCCTGCAAGGGAAACAAAAACCTTAAATGTCTCAGAAGTCACAAAAAGAATTTGATTGCTGGCTTGGGGAAAACTAATCTCTGGTCAGATAATAGCCTAGTTCCCGAAGTCCATACACATCAGTGCTGAGGCAAGAGACAGATTATTCAGGATTAATCCCAGTCCTCATTCTTGGAACTATCTCAAGATAATAGAGATGTGCCATCACAGCCACTCAGACTAGGAAAATAAATGCTCAAACAGATGCAGGTGTTATTCATTTATTCATGTTCTGAGCAAATATTTTACAATTGTGCTAAGTTCTGACAACACAATAGCCAAGAAGATAGAGAAGATGTTCAACTTCAAGGAACATTTATTAATTGATAATTTAAGGGAAGATATCATGAAGGAAGTGACATTTGAACTGAGACCAGAATAATGAGTAGGAAATGGTAAAGGTCGAGTTTTTAAGAAGAGGAAGAAAAAATTTCTATTCCATGTGAAGACCAAAAAGAGCAAGATAACATGCGATGCTAGAAAATACAAAGCGGATCTGCATATTAGAGAAGCCATTCTGGTTGCTAGATACAGATTTGGCTCAAAAAGAGTAAAACTAGAGTCAAGGGTGGAGGTAAAATTAATTCAGGGGAATGAAGCAAGAAGTTGGAGTCAGATGTAGTGAAGCAATTCTGCAATACCCAGAAGGAAGCCAGCAAAGCTCTATGGCAATAGCTTTGAAACTCTTCTGAGCATCCCTAGGTCTATAACTTAAGGGAAACTTGGTGGCTTACTTATTTGATAAGTACGTTATTACACAGCCCAACACCTCCTTCTGTAGCAGAAATCAAGATCTTCATGTTGAAGAGCTCAAAATAGCATACTGTGGGAACCTCCACATTGCAAGTGAGAATCTGGGGCAGAAAAGTTGGGGAAGGGACATCTCTCCCCTTGAACTGAGAGGACACACACACACACACACACACACACACACACACACACACACACACACTCTACTTTGAAATACATATACATAAAATATTTTCTCATTTTTCTCTTATATTTTATTAATATTATTTTAATTATTCTGTTAAGAAAGTAAGCATTAAAATTAAATTTTAAAAGTGGCTCTGATAGTATGGAAACAAGATTTTGGTCCCCATGATCTTTGTCCTCCAGTATTATGCCTGTGAGTATGTTAACATCACATAGCCAAAAAGGCTTTGCCGATGGAATTAGTTGATAATCAACTGACTTTAAAATAGGGGGATTACCTGGGATGAGCTAGGTGGGCCCTTAAAAGCAGATGAAGAAGGAAGAAGAAGTCAAACAGACGGGGCAGAAGAAGAGGCAGGAGAGATTCAAAGCATGAGAGGACCTCAATGCTCTGTTGCTGCCTTGGAAAATGAAGAGGTCTGTAATCTAGGGAGAGGAGGTGGTTTGTAAAAACTGAGAAAAACCTCTGGCTGATGGCCAGCAAAGAAACAGGGAGCTCAGTTCAACAACCAGATGAAACTGAAGTCTGTCAACAACCTAGTAAGCTTGGGAGCCAATTCATCCCCAAGCCTCCAGGAAAAAAAAAAAAGCAAACCTGACAATATTTTGACTCTGGTCTTGTGAAAATCTTTAAGCAGAGAACTCAGCTCAGTCAACCAGATTTCTGGTCTATAGAGTTGTGAGATTTAAAATGTGTGTTTTCATGTTCTCACTCATAAGCAGACCTTGAACAACTATCGTAATACTATTAAGAAAGGGATTGGCAGTAGTGAGAAACTACCAGGGGAGGGGGGCACACCTTATTAACAAGGGTACCTGCATAATGAACCTTTGTATACTTAACCCCACTTGTACTCCACATACTTAAAATAAAAAAATTTAAAAAATAATGTGTGTTTTCAAACTGTTATATTCATGCTAGTTTGTTCCATCAGCGGTAGAAAGTGAATACACTTACTGTCTTCATCTTTAAGAAAAGGATAATAATTGCTAATTCTTTTGAAATGTGTGATGATTTGATGAGTACATATAATACACATATCTGTTTGTATATAAATTAATTTGAATACACAGCATAAGATGGTCATCCAATAAATGGTTGCAAATTATATTACATTAATAATAAATTCTATCTGTACACTTACGATATATTTTGCCATTCATTGTTAGATTTTAACCTGATCATAATGATGACAAATTAAGCAGGGTAAAAAGTTTTGAGCCTACATAATAGATAATAATCTAAAACACAAAGAGGTTTTGACTTGCTCACAATAACAAATAAGTATTCAAGAAGGGACTGAACTGAAAAATTCTGACTCATGATGGAGTGTTTATTTCCGTAGTTCACTTAAAATGTGAAGACTTCCGGAAGGAGTTTTCTATGATGGGGAGAATTCAGTTATACTATTGGAAATTGGAGGAAATACTTTTTGGTCAAGCTGTTTGATGCCTCCATTGTAGCACAGAGCTGGCCTAGGCTCTGGAAATGAATCTTGAATATTTGCAAGAAATATGATTTCACAATGGGTTTGCTTGGAGACCATTCTAGGAGAGCAGTGGATACTACAGAATAGAGAGATCTGGATAAGGCCATGTAGAAACCAGCACTAAGGGATTTAGGAATCTGATATAGCTGTCTGAAGAGCAAAAACCATGTAGTTCTTAAACCCAGAGCATTCTGGTCTCAGCCAAAGCCATTAATCCTCTCTGCTTCCTGCTTCTTCAGCTCACCCACACATCCCTCCCAACAGCTCCACGGTTCAGCTTTATTTCAAAGTTCAAGAATCTCAGATACGAATCCAGCATAACATCTGAAGTTAGAAAGCAACAACAGGTAGTGAAAACAAAGTCTAGTTTCTTATGTCCAAATTGAGAAACAATAGTACAGGCTCTCCTTAAGGAATATTGTTCATATCTGGATTCATGGTGAACCAGGCAGAATCTGCTATTTCAGAAGCTGATGGACGAAAATTTCTTTTCTTTTCTTTCCTTTTTTTTTTTTTTTTGGAGTTGAAGTCTCACCCCATCGTCCAGGCTGGAGTGCAGTGGCACACTCATGGCCACTGCAGCCTCAACCTGCTGGGCTTAGGCAATCCTCCCGCCTCAGCCTTCCAAGTAGCTGGAACTACAGACACACGCCACCATGCCCAACTAATCTTTTGATTTATTGTAGAGATGAGGTCTCACCAAGTGGCCCAGGCTGATCTTGAACTCCAGGGCTCAGACAATCCTCTCGTCTCTGCCTCCCAAACCGCACCCGGCCCGAAAATTTCTTTTCTCTCTTCTTCAGATTGTGCCAATGCCTTAAGCCAGTCCTGATATCTACCGAGCCACTGCACACTGTTTACGTGTTAAGATGGGGAGGGACATGAGGGAATTCATGGCAATTATCATGCAGGAAGGACAGATTATGGCTGTATGATTCCATCTCTTTTTGCTCCACAGATAAATTTATGGAATAGATTTTATATTAGCTCGGAGTTTGGGGCATTTTGCATCCTGTACTGGGCCTCAGTTTCCTAATTTGTAAAATGAATTGATTAAGCTAGATGACGACTAAATTTCCAAGTCTTATATTCTTTAATTCAGAGTTAATATTAACTGAGAACAAAGCAGGAGCATAAACAACACTGGGTCTTTACTTACATTTCTTTCCCTAAATCTCAATTTTGCTTAGAATTAGAAACTTTCAACCTTACCAATTCTGGGGTAATAATAAAGGAATATAAGAACTGTGGACAGTCAAATATCATGATAAAATGTTAATGAGATAATTAATGCCATAAAAACTATTGACTATATAACATGTGACAGACATAACACCAAGAATGAGAATACAGATATAAAATGGGCAAAGTGTGCTCCAGGGGATAGACAAAAAATAACTAACATTTACTTTAAGCCAGAATTAAATAAGCAAAACAACATTATAAGCTCACTGTGCTGTGAGCGAATTGGAGATAAATCATTCAGAATGTGGGAAGAATAAAGAGTGTACAAAATTGAATAATGAAGGTTGCATTTTAGTAAAAATTTGAACAATATTTTAATATAAGAAAAATGGGACGGACATTTTAAAGAGTCAATCCTTACACTTGTTAAAAGAAACATGTTTCCTTAACGAAGAATATTTTTTAAATAAATATTATAATTTGGTAACATATATTTATGTGATGTTTACAGAAAACTTCATACTCAATGGTGAAACATTTAAGTAATTCTCCCTAAGACGAGGAAGGAGATAAAACTGATTGCTAACACTAACATTACTCAATATAGTTTTATAAAATTCTGGCCAATGAATTAAGCTAAGGAAAACATGAATAAATATTAGAAGATAAAATACTATCATTTTGCATTGGAATAATAAAGCACTTACTATACGACAGGCAAATAGTAGATCAAAGCACACTAGTTAATATCCTTGGCAAACATCAGCAATTACCAATAAGATAAGGTAACAGGAGAAAAAAGACCCATATATATTAGCAACAAAACTGTAAAATTGAGAAATATATATGACAAAATATATACAAAATCTGCTTGAAGAAAACAATAAAACTTTAGTAAGAATTTCAATTATACTTGTGGCTATGATGAACAACATTTTTACAACAGATAAACTTACCCACCAAGAAAATCTAGACAATTTGTGTGTGCATTGGTGTGTCTATGTGTGTACATGTTTTTTTTTCTTTTTAATTTCACCAGAGATCCACTAAAGCAAATAGAAACTGAGGAGCAAAGACTTACAGTGAAAGGAAACTCACTAAAGTCAGTCTGACATACTACACTTTTTAACTCCTGTCAAAATTCATTGACTGGTAAGCAACCAAGGAACACTGTTGCTGAAAAGTCAAACAGAAAGCTGTTATCAAGAAATACAAAAGTGGAGCAAAGTTTTTTACAGTGTCATAGAGATGGTGAGATAAAAAATTAAAGTCCAGGACTTTATGTAACCTAGGTTTTGGAAAACAAGATCTGGGAGAAAGAAATACTGTCAAAGAAATACTGTCTGAGCCACGTTTTCTATAAAGGCCTTTACTGATTTCTAAATGGCTGTGCCGAGAACACAAGCAGAAAAGAGATGCTAAAATGATGACAAGCTAAGAAGAGCTATCAGCAGCATCATGGAATTTGGGGCCCAAGCAGGTAAAGAGTCCCCAGTAAACTCCTCAAATTTCAGCTGGAATACTGAAGGACTACACAAAAAATAAGGATGTACAAGAAAGACATAATACCTTACAACAAAAACCTCATTCCTGAAGTGTCTCAGTCCCTGATTGAATCAAGATGATCTACTTTCACTTTAACTGCCTGTCAGACAAAAAGTAAAAGACTTCTTTAAGAAGATAACAACAGAGGATTTGGGGTTCCAGACAAGATGGAATAGACTCATTTCTTCTTTCCCTCAAGTCATTACAACTAAAACTCTAGACATAATACAACCGAAAATTATAAGAGGATGATAAGACGTGGAAAGAAAAAGAGGAACTGGCTATGTACCTGGGACTTGAGAAACAACATGGCAAGACGTTTCCGCATTTTCTTTTTACCTTCCAAAAATTCCAACTAGGAGCTGAAAGTGCCTGCAACTAAGAACCGCCAAAAGAGGCAGACCTAAATAAACAACAGCAACAAAAACATCTCTGGGAAAAAAAAAACCCTGCTTTCTTTTGCCAAAGGAAAAAAAGGAGGCAGCTCAGAAAGAATGACAGCGTATCAATAACAACATCTGCCTTAGCCTAGCTGAACACCACAGACACTCCACTACCGGCAGTGGCAGAAAAGACCAAGTAAAAAATCCAAACCTCCACCCTATCCAAGAGTACAGGCAGTGAGATGACGATCCTCTCCTCTGTGGACAAGGCACCAGCAGAGGCTGAGTGGGGAGTTTGTACTCTAAATCCTTTCATCCAGAGAAAGCAAGAGAGCCAGGAAATCATTTGTTTATTTATTTTTTGATTCTCAGTGTCTAAGGAAATTTCTGTCAAATAATTAAGCTAAAAAAACCACTAAGCTAAAAAAACCAAAACAGACTTCAGTGGCCACAAAGGACACAGAGTACAGTCTCTAAAAAAAATAGTTCAGAGGAGGAAGATGAAGCAAGATGGCTGAATAGAGTCATCCAGGATTGTCCCTCACAAGAACACCAAACTTAACAACTAGCCACGCAAGATAATAACTTTTATAAGAAGCAAAAAACTACATGAGCAGCCCCAGTACTTGGTTCTAATATCATATTAAGAAAAGAGGCATTGAAGAGGACAGAATCGTCTTGCCTTGTCCCCAACCTTTCTGCAGTACACAGGAAGAGAGAATCTGTATGTTGGGAGAGGGAGAGGGAAGTGATTGTGGGACCTTGCATTCGAACTCAGTTCTGCCTTGTCACAAGGGAACACAACACAAGACAGAATTCTGCCAGCACCTGCAGAGGGAGCATTTAGACCAGCCTTGGGCCAGAGGGGAACTCCCTGTCCCAGTGGGAGGAACAGCAGGTGCACTCCAGGCCAACTTCACCACCAACTGACTATAGTGACTTGGTGCCTAGAATTAACTTAAACGACAATCAGGCCATAAGTACTGCAGTCCTTGGGCAAGTCCTGGGGCTGTGCCGTTCTCAAATGACTTGGGGTGCACGTGACCCAGGGAGGCACCAGCTGTGGAGGCCAAAGAGTGGATGTGTCCTCCTCCCCAAACTTCAGTGAAGTTTGGGAAGAGATTCCTTTCGCTTGAGGAAAGGAGAGAGGAGTACAGAGCACTGTATCTCACAACTTGGGTGTCAGCACAACCACGGTAAATTAAAGTACCAAACATATCTCTGAAACCTCAATTCCAGACCCAAGATCCTGGATGGCATTTCTAAGCCCAGCTGGGCCAGAAGGGAACCCGCTGCCCTGAAAGGAAAGACCTAGCTAGTACCGGAAGGATTCACCACCTGCTGACTAAAGAGCCTTTGGGCCTTTGAATAAACATCAGCAGTAGCCAGGCAGTAGTTAATATGGATGCCTTGGGTGACAGCCAGCACTGTGCTGGGTTCAAGTGTAGCCCAGCACAGAGACAGCACCTTTCCCCCAACTTTAGGCAGCCTAGTACGGAGACAAACGTCTTCTTATTTGGGGGAAGAGAGGAAAGTGAGTGACAGCCTTTGCCTAGTAACAAGGAATTCTCCCTTAACTTAGCAAAGCCCACCGAGATGACAGCTCTGGGAGTTGGCAAGAATCTTAGCATTCCTGGGCTTAGGGCACCTCCTAGTGCTGATATGGCTACAGTGAGCATGGGCTTAGCTTTGAGTTTGATTGTTTTGTTTTGTTTTTATGTTTTTTAAATTTTGGATTCAGGGGGTACATGTGCATATTTAGTACACTGGTATCATTCACAATGGTGGCTCAACCCACTTTGAATATGTTGAAAGCTGTCTCAAGAAGACAGGTAAAAACAAGCCCAGACTGTGAAGGCTGGAATAAATAATACCTAACTCTTTAATGCCCAGATATTGACAAATGGCTACAAGCATCAAGAAAACGTGACTACACCAGACAAACTAAATAAGGTACCAGTGGCTAATCCCAGACCGATGGAGACATGTGACTTTCCAGAGAATTCAAAATAGCTGTCTTGAGGAAGCCAACAAACTTTAAGATGATACATTAAAAGAATTTAAAAATCTATCAGAGATATTAAGCAATGAGATTAAAATAATTTCAAAAGTCAAGTAGAAATTCAGGAGCTGAAAAATTTAATTGACAAACTAAAAATGCATCAGAATCTCTTAACAGCAGAACTGACCAAGCAGAGGAAATAGTGAGCTTAAAGACAGGCTATATGAAAATACACAATCAGAGGAGAAAAAGAATGAAGCATGCCTTCAAGATCTAGGAAATATCCTCAAAAGGTCACACCTGAGAGTTATTGGTTTTAAAGAGGATGTGGGGGCAGTTGAGGGGGAGTAGAATTTTTATCCAAATAAATAATGACAAAGAACTTTCCAAATCTAGAGAAAGATATGAATATCCAGGTACAAAAAGGTCATAGAACACCAGCAAGATTCAACCCAAATAAGACTACCTCAAATAAATATATTAATCAAACTCTAAGAGGTCAAGGATAAAGAAAGGATTTTAAAACCAGCAAGAGAAAATAAGCAAATAACATATAAAGGAGCTCTGATATATCTAGTAGCAGACTTCTCAGCAGAAAACTTACAAGCCAGGAGAGAGTGGGATGACATATTCAAAGTGCAGAAGGAAAAATATTTTTAACCTAGAATATTGCATCTAGCAAAATTATCTTTCAGACATGAAGAAGAAATAAAGACTTTTCCAGACAAACAAAAGCTAAAGGATTTTGTCAACATCTGACCTAACCAAAAAAAAAAAAAAAAAAAATGCTAAAAAGAGTTCATCAATCTGAAAGAAAAAGACACTAACCAGGAACAAGATGTTATATGAACATATAACTCACTGGTAATAGCAAGAACACAGACAAATATGAAACCCTCTAACACTGAAATCATGGTGTGTAAACCACTTATACTTTGAATATGAAGACTAAAACAGAAAATCCTATCAAAAACAATGACTACAACAAGCTTTCAGGAGGTAAATAGTATCAAAAGATATAAATAAAGAAAACAAAAAGTCAAAAAACAGGAAGATGGAGTAAAAGTGTAGAGTGTTTAGTTTTCCTTTACTTGTCTGTTTTTCCTATTTTCTTTGTAATCAGAATTTTATTTGTAATCAGAGGATGGGTTCAGTATACAAAAATCAATTAATGTGACACATTATATCAAGAGAATAAAGAACAAAAAAATATAATCTCTTCAATCGATGCCAAAAAAAGCATTCGATAAAACTCAACATCCCTTTGTGATTTTAAAAAAACCCTCAAAAACTAGATATAGAAGGAACATACATCAAGACAATGCTCATAAAAGCCATATATGAAAAACCCACATCTGTATCATATTAAGCAGGGAAAAACTGAAAGCCATTCCTCTAAGATCTGGAAAAAGACAAGGATGCCCCAATTTCACCACCTTTGTTTTGACATAGTACTGAAAGTCCTAGCCAGAGCAATTACACAAGAAAATGAAGTAAAGGACATCCAAATTGGAAAGGACAAAGTAAAATTATTCTTGTTTGCAGGTGATATAATTTTATATTTAGAAAATCTAGATTCCATCAAAAAACTGTTAGAACTGATAAACAAACTCAGTTAAGTTGCAGGATACAAAAATCAGTAGCATTTCTATATGCCAACAATGAAAAATCTGAAAATGAAACCAGGAAAATAATCCTATTTACAATAACTATAAACAAAATAAAATACCTAGGAACAAACTTACCAAAAGAGTGAAAGATCTCTACAATGAAACCTATAAAACACTGATGAAAGACACTGAAGAAGACATTAAAAAATGAAAAGATAGTCAATGATTGCAGATTGAAAGAATCAATATTGTTAAAATGTTCATATTACACAAAGCAATCTACAGATTCAGTGCAATCTCTATTAAAATGCCAAAGACATTCTTCACAGATATAAAAAACCAAAATTTATGTGAAATCAAACAAACAAAAAACAGAATAGCTAAAGCCATCCTGAAAAAAAAATCTGGAGGAATCACATACCTGACTTCAAATTACACTACAAAGCTATAGTAACCAAAACACAGAGTACTGGCATAAAAACAGACACGTATGCCAATGGAACAGAATAGAGAAGCTTGAAATAAATCCATGCATTTACAGTCAACTCATGTTTGACAAAGGTGCCAAAAACAAAGAGAAAGGACAATCTCTTCAATAAATGGTGCTGAAAAAACTGATTATCCACGTGCAGAAATAGTAAACTACATTAAATTACCAGTAGTATTCTTTTCAGACCTGGAAATGACAATACAGAAATTCATATGGAAACATAAATGACCATGAATACCCAAAACAATCCTAAGCAAAAAAAAAAAAAGCGGGAGGCATCACGCTCCCAGACTTTAAGCTTTATTATAAAGCTACAATAATCAAAACAGCCTGGTATTGGTACAAGAACAGGTATATCGACCAATGGATCAGGATAGAGATTCCAGAAACAAAACCTCAATACCTCAACCAACTCATCTTTGACCAAGCCTCTAACAGCAACCACTGGGGAGAGGAGAACCTATTCAGTAAATGGTGCTGGGAAAACTGGCTGACCACATGCAGAAGATTAAAACAAGACCCCTACCTATCCCCATACACAAAAATCAACTCTAAATGGATCAAAGACCTAAACGTAAGACTTCAAACTATAAGAAGTTTAGAAAATACAAGAGACGCCCTTATGGAAATCGGAACTAGCAACCAATTCCTGATCAAAACCCCAATTGCCCATGCCATAAGAGATAAAAGTGGGACCTCATCAAACTGACAAGCTTCTGCAAAGCCAAAGAAGCCATCAAAAGAGCAGGGAGATAACCCACAGACTGGGAAAAAATATTTGCCAACTGTATATCTGACAAAGGCCTACCACCAAGGATCTACAAGGAACTCAAACGTGCTGAAAAGGAAAAAAAAGCCCCATTACAAAGTGTGCAAAAGATATGAATAGACACTCCTCAAAAGAAGACATACAAGCAGCCAACAGATACATGAAAAAATGCTCAGCCTCACTAGTTATCAATGAAATGCAAATTAAAACCACACTGAGCTACCACCTAACTCTAGTCAGGATGGCCATCATCAATAACTCAAAAAATAACAGATGCTGGGGAGGATGTGGCGAAAAGGGAACACTTCTGCACTGCTGCTGGAAGTGCAAACTAGTACAGCCTTTGTGGAAAACAGTGTGGTGATTCCTAAAAGATCTACAACTTGACCTCCCATATGACCCTGCAATCCCCCCACTGGGAATATACCCGGAGGAACTCAAATCACACTATGAAAAAGATAACTGCACATGCATGTTTATGGCAGCATTATTTACAATAGCAAAAACATAGAACCAACCGTGCTGCCCATCCAAAGAGGACGGGATAAAAAAATGTGGTATGTTTATACAATGGAATATTATGCAGCCATAAAGAAGGACAAAATTATGAACTTCACAGCAACTTAGATGGACTTAGAGGCTATAATACTGAGTGATCTATCACAGAAACAAAGAACGAAGAGTATCACATGTTTTCACTCATAAGCGGATCTTAAATAACTATTGTAATACTTTAAGAAAGGGATCTGCAGTAGTGAGAAAAACTGCCAGGGGAGCAGGAGCGCACCTAATCAACAAGGGTGACTGCATAATGGACATTTGTATACTTAACCCTGAATTGTACCACACATATTAAGAATTAAAAAATTTAAATAAAAATAAGAAAGGCAACCAAAGCAAAGATGGACAAATGGGATTACATCAAGCTAAAAACTACCACACAGCAAAAGAAACAACAAAGTGAAGAGACAACCCACAGAATGGGATAAAATATTTTCAAATTAACCATCTGACTACAGATGAATAACCAGAATATATAAGGAGGTCAAATAACTCAATAGCAAAACCAGCAACAACAAATAACCCAATTAAAATGAGCCAAAGATCTGAATAAACTTTTCCCAAAAGAAGACAGACAAACAGACACATGAAAAATGCCAAACATTACTAATCATCAGAGAAATGCAAATCAAAACTACAACAAGATATTATCTCACTTTTGTTAAAATGATCTGTATCAGAAAGGTAGGCAATAACAAATAGTGGCGAGGATGTGAAGAAAGGAGAACCCTGATGCACTGTTGGTGAGAACATAGTACAGCCACTATGGAGAACAGAATGGAGGTTCCTCAGAAAAACTAAAAATAAGGCCACAATATGATCCAGCAATTCCACTAGTGGGCATATATCCAAAAGAAAGGAAATCAACATATTGCAGAAAATCTGCACTACCATGTTTATTTCAGCACTATTCATAATAGCCAAGATACGAAATCAACCTAAATGTCCATCCTCAGATGAATAGATAAAGAAAACGTGGTACATATACACAATGGAATATTATTCAGCCATAAAAAGAGTGAAATCTTGTCATTTGCAACAACATAGATGGAACTGGAGGACGTTATGCCAAGTTAAATAAGCCAGGCATAAAAAGACAAATATCACATGTTCTCATTCATATGTGGGAGATAAAAAAGAATTGAACTCATGGAAATAGAGTAGAATGATGGTTTCCAGAGACTGGGAAGCATAGTGGGGAGGTGGGGAGAAGTAAACACTGGATGATTAATGGAGACAAAAAATACAGTTAGATAGAATGAATAAGATCTAGTATTCTGTAGCACAATAGGGTGACTACAATTGACAACAATTTGTTGTATATTTTAAAATAACTAAAAGAGCAGAACTGGAAAATTCCTAACACAAATAAATGATAAATGTTTGAAGTAGTGAATACCCAAACTTCTCTGCTTTGATTATTACACACTGTATGCTTATGCCAAAGCATTATGTGTACATATATACAACTACTATGTACCTATAATAATTTAAAATAAAAATTAATTAAAAATAAAATACATAATTTAGAAACGTCATTAAACAAACAAAAAATATAACTCACAAAAACCAACAACAGTAAGTCCTGAGGAGCAGGGAGAATTTGATCTCCAAAGTAAACACGATATAATACTCAAAATGTCCGCTTTACAAAAAAAATTATAAGTCACACAAATATACATGAAATTATATCTCACTCACAAGCAAAAAGAAAATTAATAGAAACTATTCCTTGACAAGGCTTAGACATTGGATTTACTAGACAGAAATTTCAAATAAACTCTTAAATATACTCAAAGAGCTAAAGGAAACAAAGAACTAAAGGGAGGCAGAAGACACTGTCTCACCAAATATAAATTATCTATAAAGAAGTAAAAATTACAAAAAGAAACCAAATAAAAATTCTGAAGTTAAAATCATAATATCTGGAATTTAAAAATTACTATAAAGATTTAACAGCAGAGTTAAGGAGAAAGAAAAAAGAATTGTTGCATTTAAGACAGTTCAAATGAAATTATTCAGCCTGAAGAGTTAAAAAAAAAAAAAAGGAATGAATACAAATGCTGGGGTAACTGGATATTCACATGCAAAAGAAGGAGATTAATCGTTCCCACTTACCTTATGCAAAAATTCACTCCAAATAGATCAAACATCTACATCAAAGAGTTAGAACTATACAATTCTCAGATGAAAAAATAAAGGTAAGTCTTCATGAACATGGATTAGGCAATGATTACTTAGATACAACACCAAAAGTACGAGCAACAAAAGAAAAGATAGATAAATTGAACTCCATCAAAACTGAAAACTTCTGTGCAGCCAATGACACAATCGAGAAAATGAAAAGACAATCCACAAGTGGAAGAAAAGACTTGCTAATCATGTATCTGATAAGTATATACTATTCTCAATATATAAAAATTCTTACACTTCAATGACAAATAGTCACCTAATTAAAATATGAGCAAAGGGCAAATTTCATGGTAAGTAAATTACAACTCAATAAAACTTTTTTTTTAAGGATCGCATAAAGGTTGCCTGCTTGCTACAATTTTTAAAAAATAGACTAAGAACTTGAATGGACATTTCTCTAAGTAAGATATATAAATAGCCAATAAGCATGTGAAAAGATGCAAATCAAAATCACAATACGAGGGAGACCCCAGAATACCAAACTTTATTTATTAAAAATTGTGTATTAATTCTTTCATGTTTAAACTTCAGTCACCTTCAATGTTTTTTCCACTGCTCAAAACAGTTTTTAAACTTGTCAATTCTGACACCTCTAGTGCTTCTGTCATTTTTTTCACCTCTTCCATGTGGTCAAAACGTTTCCCTTTGAGGATTTTTTTCATCCAGGAAAACAGAAAAACAAGAAGTCACTCAGGGAAAGATCGGGGGAATAAGGAGGGCTGGGGCACGGGGGTCATGGCATTTTGGGTTAAAAACTGTTGGACATTTAGCACGGCGTGGGCAGGTGTGGTCATATTTCACCCATCATGAAATGGGCAAACACGTTGAAAGAATCTAAAAAAAAAATTCACTGAAACCAGATGCAGCCTCTTACAACTTTGTTAGCTGGTACACTGACATTGATGGGTTTCTAGAACACTTACCTAGTGGGGGAAACCAGTATTTCCGGGGGCCCACCCTTCAAAAGATAACTCCGGGTTTTTGGGGGTTCTCCTTGTAAGATACCCCTTAGGATGATGATTTTTTTAAAAAGATGAAAGCAAGTGTTGGTAAGGACACAGATAAATTGGAACCTTTGTATATTGCTGGTGGGGGTGTAAAATGGTTCAGTCACTGTTGAAAACAATTTGGCAAGTCCTCAATAATTTAAACATGAAATTAGCATATGACTCAGCAATTCCACTCCTGGGTATATACCCAAAAGAATTCAAAACAGATGTTCTAACAAAAAATTGCACACGAATATTCATAGCAGCCCTATTTACAGTAGACAAAAGATGGAAACAACCCAAATATCCATCAACAGACGAATGGACAAACAAAATGTGGCATATTTAAACAATGCAATATTATTCAGTCATAAAAATTAATGAAGTTCTGATACAATCTATAACATGGATGAACCTAGAAAACACAATGTTAAGCGAAGACAAAGGCCACATATTTTATGATTCCATTTGTACAAAATATCCAGAATAGGTAAATCCATTGAAACAGAAAGCAGGTTAGTGGTTGTCAAAGGCTTAGGAAAGATAGAAATGAGGAGTGACAGCTTAACAGGCATGAGGTTTCCTATTGAGGAGCTGAAGCTATATAGTAGCAATGGTTGCATAACAATGTAAATGTACAAAATGTCACTAAAATGTTCATTTTAAAATGGTTAAAATGGTAAATAATAATAACAATAACAAGACTTAAAAGAACTGTGGGACATTTGCAAAATGGGAGTCCGGAGGACGAGGAGGAGAAAGAAAGAAGCAGAAAGAACATTTAAAGAACGAATAGCCAAAAACGTCCCAAATTTAAAAAAAGACATGAATCCACACATCCAAGAAGTTCAACAAATTACAAGTTTATTAAATTCAAAGAAATCCACACCAAAACATTATAATTACATTTTTGAAAGACAAAAGTAAAATGATCTTGAAGGTAGCATGAGAGAAGTAGTTTATCACATGCAAAGGATTCAGTAATATTATTAGGTGATTTATCACCAAAAACTTTAATAAATGAAATTCAAGCCAGAGGGCTAAACTAAAGAATTTACCAAATATTTAAAGAAAAAATGTCACCAGTTTGACAAAATTAGAAGAGAAGCAAATAGTAATAAATTCATTTTATGAGGCCAGTATTTCCTTGATTACAAAAACCAAAGGCAGTTAATAATAAAAAGTATAGAAAAATAATAAACATTGGCACAAAGATTCTCAAGAAAGTATTAGTAAATTGAATCCAACAATGTATAAAACCAATTTTAAACTATGACTAAGTAAAATTTATTCGAGTTATGTGCAAGGTTGGGTCAACATTTAAAGTTCATTCTATTTAGCCCACCATAACAGTATGTTAAAGAAGCAAAACCATATGATCATATCCATTGATGCAGAAAAATCATTTCACAAAATCCAACAACTATTCATGATTTTAATTAAAACATTCAGCAAACTAGGAATGGAAGATAACTTAACTGAATTCTTTCCTCCTAAAATCAGGGCAAAGTTCTCACCACTCTTATTTAACTGGATTTAACCGGTACAGTAAGGCAAAAAAAAAAAAATTTAAAAGCATGTAGAATGGAAAGGAAGAAATTAGACTGTCTTTATTTGCATATTGCATGGTTTTCTTTGTAGAAAATTCCAAAGAATCATAAAAATAAAAACTCCCCAAAACAATGAGTGAACAAAGTCACAGGACCCAAGATGAGCATGCAAATATCAATTATATTTCTATACACTATCAATAAACATGAAAATAAAAATACAATTCTGGTTAGAATATAAAAGAGTAAAAGCACTCTGAAAATATTTTGGGCATATTCTTAAAAAACTACACATAAGACCTATCAATGACACTCTTGGGCATTCATCCCAAAGAAATGACACTTTACATAAAAACCGGTACATAGATGTTCACACTAGCTTTATCTTAATAGCTTCAAACTGAAGACAACACAAAAATATTTCACCGAGTAAATAAACAACTTCTGGTACATTCATACTATGGAATACTACTGAGTAATAAGAAAAGATACATACAACAACTTGAATGGAACTCAAGGTCATTATGCTCAGTAAAAGTGCCAATCTTTCACCAGAGAAAATTTACAGATGATAAATAAGCATATTAAAATATTCTCAGCATCATTGAAGAATTACAGATTAAAACAACAATAAGATACCACTACTGTGTATTATAATGGCTAAACTCAAAAACATTCACAACACCAAATGTTGCCAAAGATGTGGAGCAGCAGGAATTCTGACTTGTGGCTGGTGGGAATGAGAAATGACACAGCTACTTTGTAAAACAATCTGGCAGTTACTTACAAAGCTAAACATACTCTTACTATATGATCTAGGAATTACACCCCTTGGTATTTATTCAAATGCATTGAAAATGTATGTACACACAAAAGCTTACACACAAATGTTTACAGCAATTTTATTCATACTTGCCCAAACTTGGAAGCAACTAAGATGACCTTCAGTAGGTGAATAAATAAATTGTGGTACACCCTGACAACAGAATATTATTTAATGCTAAAAAAGAGCTAACAAATCACAAAAAAATAATGAAAGAAACTTAAATGCATATTGCTAAGCGAAAGAAGCCAGTCTGAAAATTATATAAAATTCTGGAAAAGACAACACAAAGACTGAAAAAAAAAATCCGTTGTTCCCAAGGGTTTGGAGAAGAGAGGGAGGGATAAACAGGTGAGACACAGGGGATTTTTAGGGCAGCGAAACTATTCTGCAATGGTGGACATATAACCTTAAACATTTGTCAAAACCCATCAAACTATATAACACAAAACCTGAACCCTAATGCAAACTATGTACTTTGGTTACCAATATCGTATTAACTATGTATGGGCTCACTAATACTAACAACCATTCCACCTTAATACAGGATGTTAATAATAGGGGAAAATGGAAGAGGAAGAGGAAATTATATATAAGAACTCTGTACTTTCTGCTCAATTTTTCTGTAAGCCAAAGACTACTCTAAAATATAAAGCCTATTAATTTTTTAAAAGTCAATGTCAAGAAGGTTACATAGCATATAATTAGGTGTAAATAAAATGTTCTAACTGGCACAACTATAGTGAGGGAGAACAGGTTAATGATTCCATATAAAGAGAAGGGGTGAGTACTACTATAAAGGAGTAAAATGAGGGAATTTATTTATGGTGATTGAACAGTTCCGTGTCTTGATTGTGGTGGTGATTGTAAAAATCTATACATGGGATTAAAATGCATAGAACTACACACACAAACACATTCAGACATTCAGATAGGTATACACCCAAAAATGAATGCATGTAACCATTCTTATATGATGACTGCAGTACTATAATGTCAACAAGGTCTATGTTCTAGTTAATACTATACTCCAGTCATATCAGAACTCCCACTGGAAGAATCCAGGTAAAGAGTCCACAGGGCACTAGGTACTAGTTTGGCAACTTCCCATGAGTTTATTACTATTTCAAACTAAAATTTTTTATAAAATAGCAGATTGATACCAGGATTTTTTCTGTTATCATTTAAAATGTCCAGCATTTAAGCAAAAATTACCAAAAGTGAAATAAGACTGAGAAAGAAAAAAAAGTTCTAGAAAAAGTTCCAGATATAATGCATTTATTGTAATACAGCACAGCCAATAAAATAATAATGATTCTTTTTTAAGAAAATAGATATAAAGAAAATTTTCATAAAATAATGGAATCTATAAAAGTGAACAGATATTTAAGAATTGAAATTGTAATACTGGATTTTAATATTTATTAACTGTAATTGACAGTATAGACTGCCAGAAATCAATAAAGATACATACAATTTCAAAAAATGATTAACAAACTTAACCTGAATGGCATATGTAAAACATAACAGCCAAAAATGTAAGAATTATATTTTTTGAAATGCATACTGAACCCAAACAAAATTTACTGTAGAATGGGCCATAAAGCAAACCTCAATCAATTTCAAATGATTGATTGGAATCAGAATGTATTCTTTTCTCACAGCTGAATTAAGTTCAAAACCATTAATTTAAAAGATAACTAGAAAAATACTTCAACTTGGATTTTAAGCAAGTCACATCTATATAAACTATGGCTCAAATAAGAAATTCAAATTACGTAAAAAATATCTTGTGCTACATGAAAATGAAAATATAGCAAATGAAAGTTCTGGGATACAGTACAGTCATTATTAGAGAGAAATTGATAGCCTTAGATGTATATATTTGAAAAGAAGAAAGTATGTAAATTGATGACCTGGTTATACATCTGAAATAGTAGAATAAAAGCAAGTTAAAACCAAAGAAAATAATAAATATAAAATCAGAAATTAATAAATTTTTAAAATCTACAATCTAGAAATCCAGCAAAGACAAAAGTTGGTTGTATAAAAGAACCATGAAAATGAAAAACTACCTGCAAGACTGATGAATAACAAATGAAAACAAGCATATAACCAATGTTAGAAATGGAAAGAGGGGCATCATTACTGATGCAATAGACATTAAAGAGAGAAGAGAATATAATTTTTTAAAAATGGACTTTAAGTCAATACATGTGAAAATTTAGACAAATGGAGAGAAGATAACAAAAAATCTAGATAGTCTTATAACTCCTAAATAAATTGAGTCTACAACAAAAGACTTTTCCCAAATGAAATCTTAAAGTCAAAATGGCATTACCAATAAATTCTCTAAACATTTAAAGAATAAATAGCATTAGTCTTACATAATCTCTTCCAGACTGTAAAAAAAAAAAAAAAGTTTTGCACCTCAACTCATTTTTGAAGCCAAAATAGTCTTAATTCCAAAACCAAACAAAAACTTGATAGAATAAGGAAACTGAAGGTCAGTCTCACTAATGAGCATAGATGCAGGATGCAGGAATTCTAAAACTCTCATATATACATAGACATTCACACACATACTTCCCATCCTGTGTTACAAAGTAACACAAAAAGCAGGATTTATACCTAGAATAAAAGGCTAGTTTAACACTTGATATTCCATCAATGCAATTTTCCACATTAACAAAATAAAAGAAAAAAAAATCTTATGAGCATCTCAATAGATGTGCAAAAAATTGATAAGATTCAAAATTCAATGCCCATTTATGATTTTTTTTTAAAAGCAAGCCAATCAGCCAATAGGACATGCAAATGAAATGATTCTGTAGGTCAATCAAAATATGCCACGTAGGCATCGTACAGGAGAGCCTGTAACTTCCGCAGTATTCCTCCAATGAGGAACCAGGAGAAGGACATGCAATTTAGGGATAAAAGTGCTGATTCTTCCTGCTTTGGTGTACCTGCCCACAAGATACCTGATCTTGCAAGACTATCATTAAAGTCTTGCTTCTGCTGCAAAGAAAAAGAGAAAAAGAAAAAAAAGCAAACCAAAAATAGAAACTTAATTAATCCGATAAAGGGTATATATGCCAAAACAAACAAACAAACAAAAAACCCAATAGCAAAAGTCATACATAATAGTGAAATAATGAAAAATTTCTCCCTGGGGTCAGGAATAAAATGGAAGAAGCTTATGATCTTATTTTAGCATTGTACTAGAAGTCCTAGGCAGTACAATAAGGAAGAAAAATAAAATATGCTAATATTTGAAATAGATAAATGAAAATAAAAGTGTTTGAAAAATTAATGAAACTATAGATAAGTTGATAGCATAATAAATGAAATCATCAATATCTCTGAGCACAGGATCAATATTCAAAAATTGATTGCATTTTTTACATAAGCACAAAAAATGTTTTGGAATGATTTTTTAAAAATCCATTTATAGTAGTATCAAATAATACTAAATAAGTATAAATGTAAATAAATCTGTGCAAGATTTCTATGCAACAAATTACATACAAATATTGAGGGGAAATAAAAACCTAATAAATAGACAGATACACCATGTTCACAGATTAGAAGACTCCATTTTTTAAAGAAACAATAATTAATCCCATATTGACCATAGATTTCATGCAATTGCAATACAGTTTCCAAGAGGTCCTTTACTGTGTAGGAATAGGCAAACTGATTCTAAAGTTTAGAGGGAAAAGGCAAAGAGAAATTACGCTACCTGATTACCAAGGTTTTTTAAGAGATTTTGTAATGAATTGGATATCTGTTGGATATCCACAAAGAAATGAATGATTCTTGCACCCAACTTTACATCATACACAAAATTAATTCTATTGGTGTATATATACATGAAATATATATATACATATATGAAAGGCATATACATATATATCTTTAATATACACCCTTCAACATATAGGTACAGTAAGTACTCAATGTAATCAATAGATTCTTAGAAACTCCAACTTTCAGCAAAATGATCTACCATGAAAGAAATTAGCTCTCGTTTACATCAATTAGCTTATGGTAAAATTGATTTCGTTATATAGTACGTTGTTTCAGTGAAAGTCACAGTTTCCAAAAAATATACCAATGACCTTAAATGAAGACTTACTGTCTATATATGTATTGTATGTATACTTTTATATGTGTAAAATAATAAAGCTTCTAGAAGATAGCATAGGAAAATATCCTCATGATATTGGAGTAGGTAAGGATTTTATAAATGGAATAAAAAAGTACTAACCATGCAAAAAAGAGTGATCAATTAGACTACATTAAAATTAAGGGGCTTTGGCCTCCTCCCCCACCTTGGGGAGGCAAATCTTCTCTCTCTCTCTCTCTCTCTCTCTCTCTCTCTCTCTCTAATTTACTTTAAATAAACTATATTTTCTAATCTAAAAAAATTAAAATCTCTGTTCATTAAAAGACAACAATAAAAGAGTGAAGAGGGAAGCCCCATGGGTGGTAAAAAATACATTCAATACATTTACATGACAGAGGACTAATACTCAGAATATAAAGAACCACACATCAGTAAAAGAATTAGAGACAATTAAATAGAAAAATGTGTAAATGATTTGAAAATACTTTTCAAAATATTTTTAAGACTATCCAAATAGAAAATACCATATGTAATAATGATCAACCTCATAAGTCGTTAGGGAAATGAAAAATGTAAACTACTATGATGAAATATCAAACATAAACATTACAATAGCTAATATTAAAACTTGCAACAGTACAATCTGATAGACAGGATAGGTAGCCATAGGCACGCTTATCCAATGCTGGTAGATGTGCACATCTGTGCAAAAAAATTTGGAAATTTTTGGGCAGTATCTAATAAGATGATCATATGCATACTCTATGACCCAGCAACTATACAAGCTATATGAACAAAGAAATGTGGAGATGTGTTTAGTAAAATAAACTTATACAAATGTTTTACTGCAGCATTACTCATCATAGTATAAAACTAGACACAGCCCAAATGCCCAATGGTAGAAAAGGTACATAAATAAATTGTGGTTTATTTATAAACTGAAATACTGCACAGTAGTAAAAATTAATGAATTATAGCTTTTGCAATAACATGCATGAATCTAAACAATATTATGTTGAGTAAAACAAGCAGGCACAAGGAAATACATAATGGAGTACAAAGAAGTATGATCCCACTTACACGAAGTTTAAGAACAAATGAAATTAGTATAAGAAATCAGTATATTAGTTATCTTTGGAGAGAGGAGTATGGAAGATGACTGTGAAAACACATGAAGAGTTGGTTCTTGAGTATTTTATATTTTCTGATCCAGATAGTGGTTACACAGTCTTGTACATTTAATAAAAACTCATTTAGCTATACACTTATGATTTTGCATTTGTGTATGTATGCTACACTTCAGTTTTTAAAAGCTTACTTTAAACAAACTACTGAAAAGAATACCTGAATAAATGAAAACAATTTGTTTCTGGTCAGGGAGGACTAATTATCTTAAAGATAAAAGATACCAATAGTCCCAAGTTTTTCTGTCATTCAACGTACTTACAGTAAAAATCCCAACACAATTTCTTTAAGATAAATATTGAGATGTCAGCTAAAAAATATAAAATTTCAGTTAGATGAGTGGAATAAATTCAAGAGATCTATTGCACACCATGGTGACTATAGTTAATGACATCTACTGTATACTTGAAAATTGCTAGAAGAGTAGATTTCAAGTGTTCTCACCAAAAAGATGTGAAGTCGTGCATATGTTAATTAGTTCTTTTTAGATATTCCACAATGTATGCATATTTCAACATAACGTTGTCCACAATAAATGTATACTTTTCAATTTTATTTTTTCCTTTATTTTATTTTAAAGATGTGTATACATTTTTAATTTGTCAATTAAAAATAAAATATAATCCTAGTACTTTGGGAGGCCAAGTCAGGAGGATGGTTTGAGGCTAGGAGTTTCAGACCAGCCTGGGTAACATAGCAAGACCTCGTCTCCACAAATATTAAAAAATCAGCCAGCTGTAGTCCCAGCTATTCGGAAGGCTGAGGCAGGAAGATTGCTTGAGCCTAGGAGTTAAAAGTTATAGTGAGCTATGATCATGTCTCTACACTCCAACCTGGGCAGTGGAGTCAGCTCTTGTCTTGGAAATAATAATAACAATAATAATAATAATAACAACATAAAATGAAAATAAATTAAAAACAAGCTTATTTTTAAATTTTGTAAGGAAATCTTTGCAACTATTTAAAAAACCGTAGGAGGGTATTTCACCTAATAAACAACAAAACATACTATAAATTTATAGAAATAAAACACTGTTGTACTGGTCTATTTTTCTGTCATTATGTATGCACCAAAACGCTGGTAATAGGTGTTGTCTCCTAGGAGGGGAACTGAGTGGTACTCAGGTAAAAATGGGAAACAGATTTATTTTCACTGCATGTCACTTTGTATACTTTAAATTAGGACCCTTGTGCATGAATTACTTATTTGAAAAAAATCTTTAAAAATCATAGTTTGGTACT
Organism: Carlito syrichta; assembly: GCF_000164805.1. Taxonomy (NCBI): domain Eukaryota; kingdom Metazoa; phylum Chordata; class Mammalia; order Primates; family Tarsiidae; genus Carlito; species Carlito syrichta. Next base: position 80,100 of record NW_007072322.1, read on the forward strand.
GAGGTAAAAATGGGATAATATCAGTGTTATTAAACCAAGAGCTCCAGAAACAGATTCAGATATATACAGGAAATTAGTGTTAGACGAAGGAGCAATGTATGATCAATGGGGAAATTTTGGACTATTCAATATATTTCACAGAACAAATGACTATTCATTTAGGGGGAAAAAATCAGACCTCTGTGCACAAAGGAATATAATGACACTAAGCATAAACAAAAAATACTGACTATATTCAAAATGTAGGGGCAGATTTTTATGAACTTGGGAAAGACCAAGAGATTTATGTACATTTTTATTTTATTTTATTTTTTTAGGTAAAGCAAGATGAAATTTATTTCTGGATTGCAGGACTTATCAGTATGTACATTTTTATTTTTAAACTTATCTGTAACAAATACTCTATCAAAAAAATTAGCAATAAACTAGGGTTTAGAAACAATATATTAACATTCCTGACATATAAGGAGCTAATGTAAATCAGTAATTAAAACATGAAACCAAAGAAAAAATTAAGCAAAGGTATGAACCTTTGTGCATACACCAAAACACCGGCATCTATAATATCAAGACACATGTGAGAACAGATTAATCACAAAGAAATACTGTGGGATCAAAAGGATGACAAACATATACAAATATACTCAACTTTAATAACAATCAGAGAAATAAACACTAAAACAACAAGATAGTTGCATTTTTAACAAAGCAAAACCAAAAACTCTGTGGGAGGAAAACTAAAATGTTAATTTGAAAGTTAGCAGCCGGGCTGGGTGGCTCAGCCTGTAATCCCACGCCTTTGGGAGACTGAGGTGAGATTGCCTGAGCCCGCGGGTTCGAGACCCGCCTGGGCAGCGAGACCTCGTCTCTACAATAAATCAAAAATCAGCCGGGCGTGGTAGCGCGCGCCTGTAATTCCGGCTCCTCGGAAGGCTGAGGCGGAAGCATCGCCGGAGCCCAGCAGGTGAGGCTGCGGTGGCCGGGAGCGGCCACTGCACTCCAGTCTGGGCGACAGAGTGAGACTCCAACTCAAAAAAAAAAAAAAAAAAAAAGAAAGTTAGCTATTGTAGTGTTGGGGAAAGATAAAGATTCATGAGGATTGTGACGAGAGCAATTTTTGTGTTGCATATCTTTATTTCTCTTATTTTATTTTTGAACTGTGTGACTGAATTCATTTCTCTGGGTCCCAGCACTCTTTCAAAACCAAATATTCTTCCATCATTTCCTATCTTAGTGGACAAGTACCGTCACCTACCCAACTAGAGGCTTTTCCCATCTCTCTCTCCAGCAGTCCCCATATCTATTCCATCTAAATGTCTATCGCTTTTACCCTCTCAAAAACATTCATTTCTCTTCAAATGTTCCTCCAAAACCCTACTGCAAGCCATCACAAACTCACTCTTGGCTACTGCGAAAGCCTCATTCACACAAGAAATATTTACTAAGCATGCACTTCGTGTGTGACACTGTGCTAACTGGTTTTCTGGAATCTTCTTGTGTCTCATTCTAATCCAACATACAAGCTGCAGCCAAGTTTAGCATTTCAAAATCTGATTTGTCAGCAGTTCCCTCATCATTTGAAATACCTCAATCGCTTCAAGTGTAAATTACAAATACAAGCAAAAATTAACGGCATGCTCTGACCCCAGACTAACTCTTGAGCTCTATATTTATAACAAGCTCATATCTGCTCTATAATCTCAAGCCACATTCTTTTCTATCCCATGACATACCATGTTGTCCATCCTGCACAGACATTGTATCCCCATAATCTCAATAGTTTATAGTCTAGTAAACTATTTTAAAAGTAGTTGAAGCAAATAGAAAGCATTGTATAGTAACGGATATTTGTAACAAAATATACCAATAATCATATTATGTATACACTGATTAAATGTTCTGATTAAAAATAAATGTTATCAGATAGAATTTGCAAATACTATGTGTTGCATAAAAGACACACACCTAAAATATAAGGAAACAGAATGGTTAAAAAGACAAGATGGAAAGGGATATACCAAACAAAAATTAATAAAAATAAAGCTAGTATGGTGAAATTAATATCAGACAACGCAGAGACATTAAGGGAAAAATCATTACTAGCAGTAAAGAGGGACATTTCAGAATGATAAAAGATTTCATTCACCAGGAATATATAACAATTCTAAATTTGCATGCACCTAATATTGCCTCAAAAGATATAAGGTAATATATGAGATCAAGAAGAAGTAGGTAAACCACAATGAGAAATAGGCAAATACAGAATCATCGTGGGAGATATTAATACATCCCTCCCAGTAACTGACAAAACAAGGGAAAAAATATCAGTAAGGATATATGGTATCTGAATAACAACAAACTGGACCTAACTGGCACGTGGAACACTAGACTAAGCAAATGCAAAGTGCACATTCTTTTCACGAACACATGGAACATTTACATACACTGACCATATTTGAAGCCAGGAGAGAGCAAAGCAATTTTTTTGTAAAGGGCCAGATAGTGAATTCAGCAAATGTCTTCTGGAAAGGGCCAGAGAATAAATTCTTTAGATTTTGTGAGCCTCATACAATCTCTGTCACATATATATTTTTGTTGTTTATTAAACCACCTTTTAAACGTTTAAGAAATACTCGTGGACCATAGAAAAACAGTGGATATGTGAACTATAATTTGATGACTTCTGTTCTAGGCCATGAAGCTACTTTCAACAAATTGCAAAGGACAGAAATTCTACAGCGTATGCTTTGGCCACAGTGTAACTGAGCACGAAATAAAAAATCAAACAATTAGAATAGAAAATCCTCATCATTTGGAAATTAAGAAGTTCACTTCTAAATAACTCTGGGTTGAGGGAAAAGTCACATTGGAAATTAGATAGTATTTTAAACAGCATACTATTGAAAATAATGAGTATCAAAACTTGTAGGACACAGCTAAAGTAATGCTTAAAGGGATATTTGTGGCCTTAACAAAATGTATTGGCTAAGAAAAATTGAAAATCAGTGAGCTAAGCATCATTTCATGAAGTTAGAAAAAGAAGAGCAAATTAAGCAAAAATAAAGCAGAAGTAATTAAGTAAGAAAGGACTGGAAAATAATCAAAGAAAAAACAAATGTACTGTACAATCAAGAGGATCGACAAAACCTGGAGTTTTTTTAAAAAGAATAACAAAACGGATAAACTTTTAGAAGGAACAACGAAGAATATGATCAAAGTATGGAATGAAAAGAATAAAACTACTAGCCCTACAAATATTACAAAGATCTTAAGATACCATGAAAACATTAATGCCACTAACTTGAAAATATAATTAAAATGTGCAAGTTGCTAGAAAAATGCAAGCTACCAAAACTAACTTAAATCAAAATAGAAAATCAGAACAGAATTATAGTATCAAAGAAATTGAACCTATAACTTAAAACTCTCTAAAGAGTGTAAAGTTTAAATGACTTCACTATTACCTTCTACAAACATTTTAAATGTATATAACGTCAACCTTACACAACCAATTTTATAAAATAGTCACTTTCTAAGGTCAGCAGATCCTTCATACCAAAATTTAACCAGGGCATTAGAAGAGAAACTTTTACAGGTCAATCCCTCTAAGGAACATAGATGCAAAAAATTCTAAACAAAATATCTGCTAACCAAATCCAGCAATATATAAAAAGAACAATACATCACAACAAATTGAGTTAATTCCAGGAATGCAAATTTTCTGTAATATTTGAAAAATAAAAGTCATTCACAATATTAACAGGTTAAGGAAAGAACTCATTATCATCTCAATTTATAGCTTTCATCAAATCTTTATGCAATAACCATTTCTCATAAAAACTATTAGCAAACTAGAAATAGAAGGAAACTTTTTTAATCTGATAAAATGTATCACCAAAAAATCTATAGCAAACATAAAACTTAATGGAAAAAATGTTAAAAGCTTTTCCTCACAGCATCCCTAGATGCTTAATGAATACTACATAGAAGCTAATAATCTAGATATTTTAATCTCGCTCCACTCCCATGAGATAGCTGGTATTGAAACTATTCCCTTTTAGCAATTGAGTGTTTGAGAAGGGTTCGGTTAGTTGCCTATGGTCAAAAATCACGTAAATGACAGGAAGAATTTGAACCCTGTGTATCACTGTCTCTTGCAATGCCAATCCCTTGATTTTTTCCACATCATCGACCATATCTACACCATCAGCAAGCCCTGCCCATTCTATCTCTAAATGTTATTTTGAATCAGCTAATTGTCCCCTTCTCTACCCCCATGCAGCTGCCATCACCATCTCCAACTGCCCTGGTAAAAGCTATTTATGTCATTCATTTCTCCTACTATAATATGCTTTCTATTTGCCCACACTGGTTTTATTTAACTGTTTTCTTTGTTTTTACCTGAAAATAATTTCAAATGAATTCCAAAAATAGAACATACTCTTTGTCCATATTCACCAGTTATTTAGATTTGTCACATTAAGCCCCTATACCTGTAAATACTTCATTGTGAATTTTCTAAATAACATTATCATACTCATATAATCTACTGATATATAATGATCAAAATAAATAAATTAATCACCGATATAACAGTTATCTAATCTAGAGTCCATATCCAAATTTCACCAATCAGTCCAATAATGCTCTTTATCGAGATAATTAGCAGTTCAGGATCCAATCGAAGATCACACATTTAGTTGTCATGTCTCTTTAGTTTCCTTTAATACGAAACATTTCCCCAGTGTTTATTGTCTTTCATTACATTGACATTTTTGAAGAGGAAAATATTCATTATTTTGTAGGATGTCCCTTAATCTGAATTTGTCTGATGTTTTCTCGTGATTAGACTGGGGTTATGAATTTTTGGCAAGAGCACTATACACATAATTTTGCGTCTTTCTTAGCACATCACATCAGGAGACACAAGATTTTTTTGTGTTATGATGTTGCACTTGATTAGTTAGCTACAGTGGTGACTTCCAGATTCTCCAGTATAGCTTAATACCCTTTGAATTGCTCTCTTGGTTTCTATTTGTATTCCCCCAACTGAAGGAGAGCTATCCCAATCTGCTAGTCCATTTTTGCTCTATTCTCCTACCACAATGTTCTTCATGAACAAAACATGCTTCTTCCGATCTCAAAGCCTATGGATAGGCCCAGAAAGCTCTTCCTAATCTCACTTTGCATGGGAGGTTCCTTTTTATCCTTTAGGTTATTTTTTTTTTATCCTTTAGGTTCAGGTTAAATAACATATTTTTAGAAAAGCCATCTCTGGTTGTCTTATCTAAATTAAGTGTCTTCTGCTTTCCCCTACAACAGAAACTTGTGTGTCTCTTTCCTACAACTTCTCATAATTCCTAATCATTTATTTATGAAATTTAATTTAATGTCTTTCTTCCCCCACTAAACTATAAATTCCACAAGAGCAAGATCATTTTTCTGTTTTGTTTACGTCTGTATCTCCTGCTTCTTACATAGTAGCTGGCATATTAGCAATCAATAAATATTCGTGGAAGAAATGAGGAGGTAATATTATTTAAGGCTATCCAAGTACATGTCAGATTCTCTCTCTTAACTCAGAAATGGGCATTTTAAGACACAGCCTGCAGTAAATAAAACATTTTGGAATCACACAGACCCAAGTTCAAATCCCAGATCAGAATAACTGCAAATGACCTTGGAGTTTCAGAGGTTTGCCTTTGTCATATGCAAGTACAAGATACCATCACCTACCTCACTTACATTTTTGTTAAACAAACTGAAATCATGCTTAGTGCAGAAAGGAAGTTGCACTAGTAACAGACAGGGTTAATCTTCTTTCTGGATTAAGAGATATTCAGTCTTTACAAGAAGTGCTCTTACAAATCATACTGCTTAACTTACTATGTATTCACAAGTGCAGGTGAATTGATAACTCCCAAATGAAGTCAGGTCCCTCAAACTCAACTCTTCATACTCAGTTCTACTCTGAACTCAGTCCTAAGGTTGGCACAGCAAAATTCTATCTTACTTCTAAGAGTTTCCTTACATGATTTTTCCTATGTAAGCAACCAACAAACATATGAAAAAATGCTCAACATCACTTATCATCAGAGAAATGCAAATTAAAACCACAATGAGATATCACCTCACACCAGTCAGAATAGCCATTATTAGAAAGTCAAAGAATAGTCTGGGCTCGGTGGATCAGCCTGTAATCCCAGCACTCTGGGAGGCTGAGTGAATTGCCTGAGCCCACAGGTTCGAGACCAGCCCAGGCAACTTGGCGAGACCTCATCTCTACAATAAATCCAAAAAAATTTAGCTAGGCATGATGGCACGCACCTGTAGTTCCAGCTACTTGGAAGACTGAAGCAGAAGGATTGCCGGAGTCCAGCAGGTTGAGGCTGTGGTGGCTGAGAGCATGCCACTGCCCTCCAGCCTGGGTGACAAAGTAAGATTCCAACTCAAAAAAAAAAAAAAAAATCAAAGAATAACGAACATTAGTACGATTGTGGAGAAAAGAGAACGCTCATCCACCATTGGTGGGATTGTAAACAAGTTCAACCTCTATGGAAAACAGTCTGGAGATTCCTCGAAGAACTAAAAATTGAATTACCATTTGACTCAGCAATCCCGCTACTAGGGATCTGCCCAAATGAAAAGAAATCAATATATAAAAAAGACACATGTATGTTCACTGCAGCACTATTCAAATAGCAAAATCATGGAACCAACCTCAGTGGCCACCAACAGTTGACCGGATAAAGAAAATGTGGTATATATACATCATGGAATACTAAGCAGTCATAAAAAGGAATGAAATCATGTCCTTTGCAGCAACACGGGTGGAGCTGCAGATCATCATACTAAGTGAACTGATTCTGAAACAGAAAACTCAACACCACATGTCCTCACTCATAGATGGGAGCTAAGCAATCGCAAATACGGAAATAATAGACACTAGAGACACCAGTAAGAGGGGAAATACAGAGAGGTTAGGCTTCAGAAACTACACAATTTGCCCGTATGATGAACACACGTGTATCCCCTGAATCTAAATTTTTTAAAAAGATTCATCCTGACTTGGGAAATGTTAAAATATAGGAAGAAAATGTGCTTCTTTAAATTGATGAAATATGATCTGTGTTAGGCACTGCTCTAAGCACATTACATTTCTGAAGTTATTTAGCCCTGAGGACAAACCCATGAGGCAGGTATGTTATACTGCCACTTGATTATTCTCACTGCCATACTGGCCTTCTCTTACCTCTCAGAAAGCGACATGGATTTTCCACAATCGAGGTCTTCACATAACCTGTTCCCTCTGCCTGGAATATTTTCTTGCCCTTCTTCATGCCCATCACTAATGGAATGGTTAACAGCTACAGATCTTCACATACTAAGAGTAAACATTATTTCAGTAAATATATTTTGCCTGTCATGTTCCCCACTAAACTAAATCTGCATCGTAATTCTTTATGACACTTTGCTACTTCTCCATAGCATTCCGTTCACCTGAAAACTACTTGTTTAAATCCCTTTCAGATGGTGAGCTCCAAGAGCGCAAGGACCAGGTCTCTCTGATTTGCCATTATATCTTCAACAACTAGCCCAGTGAACTGATACATTTCACCAACTAAACAAATGGATGCTAAACTGAAAGTTAAAATCTTTTTGTCTTTCATGAAAAAACCACCACAAATGTCCAAGAAAGGGGTTCACGAAGGAGACCTTGAATATATTTGAGTAGTTCTGTAGAGAGCAATAACACAGGATCTCCAACAAGTGAACACTGAATTTGTCAAGTCTGGCCATAAGATCTACAGCCAAATCCTGGTTAAAGCTGCAGCACATCAAAACATCTGGAGTACTGTCACCCATCCATATGTATTTCTTTTTCTCTAATACTTTATTTTATTTTAAAGAGGTAGGGTACAAGTCAGGATTAGGTACATAAGTAATCTATGTGCAGGTGAAGTTTGGGCAAATCAAAACCATACTGAGATACCACCTTACCCCAGTCAAGTTGGCCAACATTTAACAAATAAAATAAAATAAATTAGATGCTGGTGCAGATGCGAGGAAAAGGGGGACGACTTTACGCTGTCGGTGGGAATGCAAGCTAGTCCAACCCCTATGGAAAATAGTGTGGTGATACCTAAGGGAACTAGAAATTAATCTTCTATATGATCCAGCAATCCCTCTCCTGGAAATATACCTGGAGGAACACAAATCGTTCTACAAAAAAGACACCTGCACATGCATGTTCATTGCCACACTATTGCAATAGCAAAATCATGGAACCAACCCTACTGCCCATCAAAAGTGGACTGCATACGTATTTTTTATACATCCTTAAACATCTTTTTTATGAGAATATGGATAATAGCTAAAAGTATTCTCTTACTTGCCCCGGTGAGGTACTGGGCAAAGCAATAAAGCCATTTACAGAGACTCACAGATCCACCAATTAGAGACAGTAATTTAGGTACTAAATCACCAAGGAAGGAGAGACACCCTGTCTCATTTGCACAATCTCTTCACATTGCTGGCCCGATTTACAACTGGCCCCATCCTAGCAGTGCACTGACTCATAGTCTCTTCTAACTCAGCACCCAGATTCTAAAACATGTACCCTGCAGACAGTGATTCAGAGTCCTGGCTGCTTTGCTGCGGTGTCCCGCCTCACATCCAAAGAGCTACTCTCAATAGTAGTCCCTGGGGCTGCAGGCAGACAGATGAAGCTGTATACTAAAGAGTAACTGCAGATTTGTAGTTTGTCCCCAGGGTACAGGAGCTATAAACAGGAATGTGCAATGTACATAGTTCAGGCAACCTGCTTTTATCTAAAAATGCGGGATCTGCAGACCAGACACAAAAATAAAGGACGGTTACATTCATGTATACCCATTTCAGCCTCCAGCCTCCACTGTGTATATAACCACTAGCACTGTTGCAGCATGGACACAGCACAGGGCCCCCAAATGCTTCTGGAGACTGCGTCATTGACAGACTTCTAAACAGACACTCAGAAAGCAGGAAGAAATCACTCCGTGAGTAAAGATGAGTGTGAGCTCCAAAATCGAGTATTTACAAATTTCTGCCTGGGTGTTAATGCAGCTGGAATACCACTTGTACAATGAGATACTTTTTGCAAACATTTGGCAAGCATACACCCACTCCCCAAGAGTTAGAGTTTCTTTCTCAAGCTAATTCCAGCTGAAAACTAAGAAAGACAAATTGAAAGCAAGAAAGGAGTTGGGAGAAAACAATAGATCACTGCAAACGAAGAATGCTCTTAATAGGTCACCAAAGTGCAAGAAGAAAATGAATAGTCTGATTAAGAGATCCCAACACAAAAACACAGCCCTATGTCAGTAGAAGAAAGCTGAAGGTTGGAGATTAAAGATGAAAGAACTGAATTAAAGGAGAAGTAAGAACAATAGCTCGATCTACAAGGGTGAGTGAGACAGGTCAGAAAAACTGATAGGAAATAAACTGAACAAAAGAAACGCAAGGAAAGCTACAAGTTCAGCCATACCAGACTTCTAGTGTTTGCTAAATATTCCATTCATTATTCCTATTACTCTACCTCCAATATACTTCTTAAACCCATCTTCTCGCTCTCTTCAGATACCACCTTGGTGAAAACAGCATTGCTGGCCTCCTCACATTCACTTTAGCTGCCCTTCTGCAGCATTGATCTGTTCTTCCCACAGCAACCAAAGGGGGCCATAAAAATGCAAATCAGATTGCTTTCCTCCCTTGCTTAAAACTATTTAAAGGCTCCCCACTGCTCCTGGGGAAAAGACTACATTCTTGAATTTGGCTTACAAGATCCTTTAAGAAGCAACAAAACCCTAACTCCCCAGCCTCAACTCATACTACTCACTATCAGCACCACGCCAGCTTCCTTTCGCGGTCTCCAACACAATGGTATCATGCCTCCACACCTTAAAGATGAATTCAGAGCGTGGCAGAAACCTCCATCAGCTTCATTCACTCCTCTTGAACCCATCAAAACCATGGTCTTTATCCTGAAGATAGTTGCTTCCTCATCTACTTTTTTCTTTTTCTGTTTACAGTTCCAACGTTATTGGCAACCATGACTTTTTCCACACCCTTGCCCTCTCTGCTTCTTATCTGTCACAATAATATTCTCCTGCTGAGGTCACCATTGCTACCCACCTGAACTAAAAAAAAAAATGCCTTTGATCTCAGTCTGGGGCCCTAGTTTTAGGCAAGTCTAACGTTCCTGCTCCCAGAGTCAAAAACACCTGCCTGCCTAACTGGATCTGAGTGGATACAGGTCTCTGTTGCTTCATAGCCTAAAATAATACTCAGATATATGAATGCTATACTCTACGGTTACAGATTAAGCATGGAAAACTAATCAGGGAGAAGAACTCTTTATAATCAAGGCCCCAAATGGTGAGTAGTCATTCTTTGAAAAATAATATATTATCCATCTAGAAATCCCCAAGGACAACATCAACGTCAAACTAGCATTTGAGTCCACACAGGAAAAATCCCCCTCTCAGCTCCAAACGTGGAATACCTTAGTGACAGCTAATCAAAAAATGTATGCTCAAAAATAAGAACGCAACCACAATTGTTAAAGAAAATAAAGAAAAATATGTCCATGGAACTGGGGAAAAATACCTTACCAATGGACTGGGGATGGGACCTAGGGGGCTAAAGCCATTCACCCACTGGAAAACAGAAAGAAACAGTCAGAAGTTCAACCACCCCACATAAACCAGTAACAGTGAAGATGCGACAAAGTAGCAGAGTTAGATCATTGAAGGAAACACGCAGATGAGGCAGGGACTCCTATAAAGAATAACTTTTAAAATACTATGGCCAACACAAGAAACTGAGACTGGCAACTAATATTGTCCAGGTAGCACTAGAGATAGTTATGCAACTAAACACTTACATCGTGCCACCTCGTGCCTCAAAAACTCGACTTTTGGTATTCTTGAGGAACAAAAGCTCCAAACTGCCAACTTAAGAACTGGTTCTGGCCAGGTGCGGTGGCTCATGCCTATAATCCCAGCAATTTGGGAGGCGGAGGTGAGAGGACTGCCTGAGCCCACGGGTTCGAGACCAGCCTGGGTAACTTGGTGAGACCTCATCTCTACAATAAATCACAAACACTAGCCGGACATGGTGGTGTACATCTGAAGTTCCAGCTACTTGGAAGGCTGAGGCGGAAGGATCACCTAGGCCCAGTAGGTGGAGGCTTTGGTGACCGTGAGTGTGCCATTGCACTCCAGCCTCAGCCACAGGTTCTGAACTGGAGACTGATCAAATAACACCGAATCCAGCCAGACCTACGAGAAGTTAAGTATAGCAGAGGGAAAAAACATGGATTTTCCCCATTTGAGGTAAGCTTACAGCAAATTAGAATTTTTTTTAAGTCAGAGTCTCACTCTGTCGCCCAAGCTGGAGTGCAGTGGCACGATCACAGCTACCACAGCCTCAATCTGCTGGGTTCAGGTGATTTTTCTGCTTCAGCATTCCAAGTAGCTGGGAATACAGGTGCACGCCACCACACCTAATTTTTTGATGTACTATAGAAACAAGATCTCGCCATGTTGCCAAGGCTGGTCTCGAACTCCCGGGCTCAGACAATCCTAGAGCCTCAGCTTCCAGACATGCTGGAATTACAGGCATGAACCACCGCATCCGGCTCAAGATAGAATTTTAAAGTTTATAAAAAGTCTTATTGAAAGACAAGTAAACTTAAATTCAATAAATGTAAACTTGCAGTCCCAGAGAAATACAGCAATTTGAAAAGAGCTTAAAAGTGAATGTTTAACACCCTAAAGAACAAAAGAAATAAGGTCTATGAAAAGCAAGAACACGAATTAAAAAAAAAAAAGATGTGTTAGCTGTTGAAAAATTTTATGTGCAATCATTGCATATATGAAAAATATATAACATTGTGCCCATATATTAGTAAAATGTTGGTACTGAGACACTGATAATGTAACCAAAATCTAGAGACTTTTGAAAATGGCATGTATATCCTGTTTCTTCCAAAAATGTTTGCATACGATTTCCTTTTCTAAACATGATTTATAAATAATAGGAAAAAATGACACTGACTAATTAACCAAAAATAAATAAATACATAAAACTCCTCAGGTGTTTCCAATGTGCAGCCAAGGCTGAGAATGGTTACATCAGCCTGGTGGAAGAAATTGGTATTTTGGATAGGATGGGGCCTGAAAAATGGAAGGAATAAAAATAATTTTAAAGACTAAAAACTTTAAAAATTAAAAAGACGTGAAACAGAAATTATGTATGTTAAAAATTATAAATTCTGTATCAAGAATATAGACTCTGAAAAGACAGCATAAAACCTACATTTGATATGGCCAAGGGAAGAATTGGCAAATGTTAAGACATTTCTAAAGAACATGCGCAGAATGAAACACTAGAAAGATTAAAAATGAAGAAATTGATCAAATGAAAGAGATGTTTTGCTCCAACCAAAGCCTATTAGGTTCCAGATGTAGAAAATACGGAATATAAAAGTGTTATAAAGGATGAGGGGTGGGATTGGCAGTTGAGGGAAACTGCCAGGGGAGGGGGGACACACCTCATCAACAAGGGTACCTGCATAATCAACATCTGTATACCTAACGCTGTATTGTACCCCACATCTTTAAAATAAAGAGGAAAAAAAGTGTTATAGTGGCCAAGTATACACACACATGTGTATACATCTCAAATTTTAATCATTATTTAAGAGTGGTGGCGAAAGAAAGACACTTGCATTGATACTAAATTAAAAGAATGTACCATATACAAACCCTGAAAAGAGAAAATACAAGAAATAACTACCAAAATTATAAATTACAAGATATTTTAAAATCTTGAGTCCTTTCCAATTAAAGATGGCCTATTGAACATAAGCATTTGCTTCTGCATCATCTTAAAACGCCATTAAAATGACATTAAAACTATTTATTTTAATTTACAAACCAAAAGAACAAAGAGAAAAGAAGATGATACTCCCCCCCCAAAAAAATACCCACAATTTATCACAGAACACCTCCAAAGCTACTTATCATTCAAGATACAAGAAATTGGCTCTGAATCCTCTAAATAAGACACTTGCAATATCAATTTTTACTGAAACCTCTCAGTCCAAAAGACCTAGAGACATTGATACTATAGTTATCAACAAAACAACCTCAGCAGATAATACACTACCTCACTCAGCATTTCCAATCAGTTTTTAATGTTTCTCTCCTACATAGGAGCGAAAAAACAAGGTACACAAGACCCACGAGGAAAGCCTCTAACATGAAAGATAAACAACAAAACTTCCAAAAAAGAAATTTGGAAAGAAAAGAAGAAAAAAAAAAGTATTCAATGTTATGGCATTAAAATAAAAAAAATTAGAGATCAAACTATTGCATTCATTTAAAAAATAAGTTTCCATAAAAAGGAAAAAGGTTTTTTGAAAAATAAATTATTTTTAAAAATTGGAAAGTAAAATCATAACAGAGGAAATGTAAAACGCTATAGAATGGCTAGGAGACAAAGTGGAAGATATCTTCCAAAATAAAGAGCATTTAACAAAGAGATGGAATGGAGACAAAGTAAGAAAATTATAAAACCAGCCTAGTAGGGCCAATATGGAAACAATCATAATAATAATAGGCTTCAGGGCAATACTTTCAAACTTCTGAGGGGAAATAATTTCCAACTTAGAAATCTATACCTAAACCAGCAATAAAGTGTGAAGGTAGAATAAATACATTTTAGACGGCAGGTTCTCAAAAACATTTACCTCTCTCCAATTGAGACTGTGACCTCACAAAACAGAGAGATTAAATGATGAAAGAAACAGGGAGTCCAACTCAAGAGAAAAGAGAAGAAAATCTAAGGATGCTCATGGAGATTCCCAGATTACAGCTATGAACAGAGCAGAGAGAGAAACTAGTCCAGATTGTAATAGGGCAGAAGAAGTAAAGAAGTAACTTCAAGAAGATAAAACCAATAAAATATTTTGTATGTCTGCATGTACAGAGAAGAGATGTACACCACAAGCAGAGAGCTTAAGCTTGAATTAGTGGTAAATACATATATAAATGGTAGCACATTTTTGAAAAGATAATTATTCTAAGAAATGCAAAACAAAATTTTGTACAGAAAAGGAAAAGGAATGCTAATATATACGGTAGGCAGAACAATGGCATTCCAAAGATGTCAATGCCCTGATCTCCAGAATCTGTAAGTATGTTATGTTACAGAAAAAAAGGAGAATTAAAGTACCAGTTAAAATAAAAGTTACTAATCAGCCGACTTTAAAATAGGGAGATTATTTGAGATTATCTGAGTGGTCCAATATAATCACAGGAGTCTTTAAAAGTGGAAGTGGGAAACAGAAGAGTCAGTGTCAGAGTGATATGATGTGAAAAAGACACCTGGTCATTGCTGACTTTGAAGACGGAGGAAGGGACTAGGAGCGAAAGAATTCAGAAGGTCTCTAAAAGTTGGAAAAGGCAGGGAAATAAGTTTTCCCCAGAGCTTCCAGAACGGAACACAGCCCTGTCAACACCTTGACTTTAGTCCTGAAAAACCTCCAGAATGGCTAAAAGATACATTTACGTTGTTTTTAATCACTATGTTGTGGTAGTTTGTTACAGTACAAACAGGAAACTGAGACAATATATTATCTGGCTCAGCTATGAATGGCACCGATCTAGTCACAATAATAAACAAAAAATTAAATCAATGATATGCAGCAACTAAAAAAAAGAGCATGGGGGTGGGAGAAGAAACATATGTTGCACAAGTAGGGAGGTTAAAATATATATATATATTTTTTTTTTATTTTTCCCAGAGTGGTAAATGAATAACTGTGTCTAAACATTTAACATTAAGAAGGCTTGGTATAAGCATGTTATTTAGGGATAAACTATAGATACCAAAAGAATCATTTGAAAGGGTTGAAAATTGTTGCTTCTGGAAGCTGAGTAGGCAACTACTGTTGTTCGTACAAATCTTGGAGAAATATTTGACTTTAAACTAAATCCTCATATACTTTTAGCAAAAATCAAAACAATTTTTAAACCATAAGAGAATACTGACAGTGGTGGGAAACTATGGGGGGGAGGGGAAGGGAGATGGGATTAACGGTAGTCAATATCTGTCTGGGGATGGGGAGACACCTGTTACCAACAAGGGTGCCTGAACGAAGCATATTTGTATACCGAACCCTTAACTGTACCCCACAATATCATAATAAAAAATATTGATTTTAAAAAGACAACGTACCCTCAAAAAAAAAAAAAAGAGAATACTATGAACAGTTTAAGACATTACATTACATTCAAAACCAGAAGAAATGAATCATTTCCTGTGAAAACAACAGAAGAAATAACAAAGAGAACTAGAACAGAAATTGAACCAGGAAGTTAGAAAACAAATCTTCCTCCTCATACCTTGCAATAAAAGAGCAATGCGAACACACAAAATTTGTTTTACTAAACTATCAAGAACAGTTCATTCTTATTTTCTCCAAACTGTTCCAGAAACTGGAAAAGGATAAAAGCCATGCAAACCACTTTTTCAGCTTAATGTAATATTGACACCAAAATTGAACAGAAATGGTAAAATCAACTTATAAACATAGATACCGTTTTTTAAAAAGTAAATCCAAACCGGGCTAGTGGCTCAGCCTATAATCCCGCGCCTTTGGGAGGCTGAGGTGAGTGGATGGCCTGAGCCCGCGGGTTCGAGACCCGCCTGGGCAGCGAGACCTCATCTCTACAATAAATCAAAAAATCAGCCGGGCGTGCGTGGTAGCACATGCCTGTAATTCCGGCTACTTGGAAGGTTGAGGCGGAAGGATCGCCAGAGCCCAGCAGGTCGAGGCTGCTGCACTCCAGTCTGGGCGACGGAGTGAGACTCCAACTCAAAAAAAAAAAAAAAAAGTAAATCCAGCCACATATAATCCACAATCAAGTAAATTTATTCCATAAATGAAAGGACAGTTCAGTAACTATCAGTGCAGTTCACAATTCTTAAAAAGGAGGAGTTGAATTACCTATTGTAATTTTAAAAATAGGTTAACATGGTATAACAAAATAAGTATGTGAGCAACTCAACAGATTTAAAAAAAAAAAAAACATGCACTGTAATTCTCCTGTCATTCATGACAAAAAAACTTAGTAAATTAAAAATAAAAAAAAAAATTCTGTCATTTGATGATGAATATCTGCAAAAAAACTCTAGCAAATGCTATACAAAATGGAGGCACTTTATTTATTTATTTTAAATAGGAACACTTTAAAAACAATCTCAGCCGGCTCAGTGGCTCAGCCTGTAATCCCGGGCTTTGGGAGCCTGAGGTGAGTGGATTGCCTGAGGCTGCTGGTTCGAGACCCGCCTGGGCAACTTGGCGAGACCTCATCTCTACAACAAATCAACAATTAGCCGGGCGTGGTAGCGCGCGCCTGTAGGTCCAGCTTCTTGGAAGGTTGAGGCCGAAGGATCGCCGGAGCCCAACAGGTCGAGGCTGCCGTGGCCGGGAGCGGCCATTGCACTCCAGTCTGGGTGACAGAGTGAAACTCCAACTCAAAAAAAACTAAAATAAAAACAATCTCAATCAACTCAGAAGCAAGACAAGGACTGTCCTATTACTAATCAATATTCTATTGCATATCATAGTCAAAATGATAAGGAAAATGTATACATCAATATAAGAATCTTTTTTTATAATCAGTATTTTTTATTAATATAAGAATCTTAAAAGAAAGGAAAAATCGTTATTTGCAGGAAAAATGAAAAAACAAAATTCAAAAGAATGTAAAGCAAATTACAAGAATGAATAAGAATTTTTAACGTTACAAGATCCAAGACTAACTTTCAGATATGGATCAGAAAATGCAATAGAAAAAAGATCTTAATTAAAATAGCCACAAAATAAAATATGATTATCAAAAACTACCAAGTACAGTTAAAGAAGTGCATATGGAGATATTTATAGCATTAAAAGGTTACAATAAAGAAAAAGCTCAAATCAACGGCCGAAGATTCCACTTGAAGACACTTGAAAATACAGAGCAAATTAAATCCAAAGCAAGCAAGAGAAGGAAATAATAAAGATAAGAGCAGAATTCAATGAAATAGAAAAAAAAGAAAGCAATAGAAAAAAAATCAATAAAAGTAAACATTATTTCTTTGAAAAGATCAATAAAATTAGTAAACTTCTACACAGACTGATAAAGAGAAAAAGAGAAGGCAAAAATTACTATTATCAGAAATGAAGACAAATGGCTCACTACAAATCTTATAAACATTAAAAGATAATGGGAAAATATTATTAGAAATTTATGGAAATACATTTAATAATGTAGATGAATTAGACAAATTCCTTGCAAGGCATAGATACCAATTCTCACTTGAGTAGAAATAGATAATAACCTGTAAAGTTTTTTATCAATTAAATAAATTTATAATTAAACTAATTGCTTAAAACCTTGGACTAACTAGTGCATTACACCAAAGCACCTAAGGAAGAAACAATACCAATTTTACACAAATTATTCCAGAAAATAAAAGAAAGAAATACGTCCCAAGTCATTTTACGAGACTTGGGTAAAGAGCAACTCTTTACCAAAGTCAAAGAAATGTATTATAAGAAAAAAGCAATAGAGACTAATATCTCTAATAAACACAGACACAAACAAATCCTAAATTAAAATATTACCAAAGGCAATCTAGAAATATACAACAAGGATAATACATCTTGAACAAGTAGTTTTATCCTGGGAATAGGAAGGGTGTTTCAACACTCAAAAACCAACCACTGTAATTCACCATATCAGCAGACCTTTAAAAAGATAATTTCAATACATACAGAAAAAGCATCTGAAAAAATCAGCATACATTCACGATAAAATACCTCAGCAAACTATGGATAGAAGGGAACTCCTTCAAACTCATAAATAACACGTGAGAAAAATTTAAAGTTGGTACCATATTTAATGGTGAAAGAATGAATACTTCCTGTAATAAGATTGGGGCAAGGCCAAGGAGATCTGCTCTAATAACTTTTATTCAACAATTTATGAGAGGTCCTATCCAGTTCAAACACACCAAAAAATGTTTAAGACAGCAAGAAAAAATGACACGAATGTGAAAAGAGGAAATATAACTTTGTTTATTACCAGACAGCATAATCATCTACACAGAAATACCAAAACTCTAAAAAAAAGACACTAAAACTAATAAATAACTTTCATAAAGCCATAGGATACAAAGTCAATATACAAAAATTAATTGTATTTCTACATATTAATAATAAACATTCAGAAGTTGAATTTTTTATTTTAAAGATGTGGGGTACAATTCAGGGTTAGGTACATAAGTGGGCATTCTACAGGTGAAGTTTGGGCCTCTCTGGTCCTCACTTCGCCTGGTATGGGATCAGGTACCCTTATTAGTATTATTTGTCCCTCCCCCTGGGCAGTGACCCTCTACTGCCAATTCCTTTCATGTAGTATTATGATAAATGTTCTAGAAGTTGAAATTGTCTAATGCCATTTACAGTAATTTCAAACGCATGTAATAATATAGAAGTAATAAAATATATGCAACACCTATACACTGAAAAGTACAAAGCATTGTTGAGAGAATTTAAAGAAATAATAAAAAGATATACTATATTATACATCAGGAGATTCAAGATAGTTAAGATGTTATTTCTTCTCAAATTGATCTATAAATTTAATTCAATTCCATTAAAAGTTCCAATAGGATTTGGGGGGAGAAATTGATAAGGCAATTTGTCAAATTATATAAAATACAAAGGATCTAAGATAGCCAAAGATAATTTTTTAATGAAGAACAAAGTTGGGACATTCACAATACCTTATTTCAAGATTGCTATTATGCTATAGCCGAGTTTGTCAACCTCAAGAATATAAACATTTGGGGGCAGGACAATACTTTGTTGTAGGGGAACTGCCTGGCCTCTACCTAAAATATGCCAGTAGCATGCCCCTTCAGTTGTGACAACAAAAATGCCTCCAGACATTGCCAAATGTTCCCTGGGCTGGGGGAGATCATTGCCCCAGTTGAGAACCACTGGACTATAATAATTGATACAGCATGGCAATGTTTCAAGGTTACATAAACAGATCAAAGAAACAGAATAGAGGCCAGAAGTAGATTGACACATACATGGTCAATTCATTTTTAACACAAGTGTAAAGGTAATTCAGTGGGCAAAAGATAATCTTGTCAACAAATGGAGCTGGAAAAATGAGACATCCATATGAACATATATTTATATATGCCTGGAACCTTACCTTGTCCCAAAGACAGAAATCATCTAAACATGCATCAAAGACATAAATCAAAGAACTAAAACTACAAAATTCTAGACCAAAACAAAAGAGAGGTTTGAACTTAGTTAAGGCAAAGTCTTCTTAGAATACAAAAGGCTCAAGTCATAATAGAAAATCCATTAAGAAAATGAGAAGACAAGTCACAGAAAGATAGAAAATATTTTAAAAACGTATATCTTTTAAATAATTTGTATCATATTGTATAATTGTATATATGTATACATGTATGTATGTAGATATATACACACACCACAACTCAATAATAATAATACAAATGCCTCAATTTTAAAATAGGTAGATGATTTGAATGGACATTTCTCCAAAGATAGCTAGTAAACATGCAAGAAGAAGTTTCAGTATCATTTGTCGAAGGAAAATGCAAATTAAACAACGGTGAGCTACCACTACATATTCACTAGACCGACGAGGCAGGATACAAGGCTAACATCCAAAAGTCAATTGCTTTCTTATATATCAGCAATGAACAACTGGAATTTCAAACTAAAAACAAACCATTTAAGTTAGCACCCAAAATTTAAATGCTTAGGTACAGACCTAGTTATATATACATATACATATATATATATACATACATATACATACATACACATATATAATACTGGAAGATATATATATATATATATATAAAACTCTAAAGCCTGACTTAAAAAAATAAAAGAAGATTGGAATAAAAGGAGAGATATTTCATTCCATTTCAAGATATATAACAAATGTTCATGGATAGGAAGATTCAATATTGTTGAATAGAAAGATTCATTATTGTTAATTGACATATAGATGCAACTTTATCTCAACCAAAATCCCTGTAAATTATTCTGTGAATATCAGTAAATGAATTGTGAAGTTTATGTGAGAAAGCAAAAGACCCAAAATATTAAACACAGAGCAGAAGAAGAGAAATAAAGTTAGAGGACAGACACTATCCAACTTCAAGAATTACTGTGCAGCTACAGTAAACAAGATAGTGTAGTGTCAGTAAAAGAATTGACAAATTGATTAATGAAACATAATAGAGACCCCAGAAATAGACCCACTCAAATATATTCAGTTGATGTTGGACAAAGGAACAAAGACATCACAATAGACAAAAGATTGTGTTTTCAATAAATGGTGCTGCAATAACTGGACACCCCACAAGCAGAAAAAAAAAATGAAACTAGTTGCAGACCTTACATCCTTCACAAAAATTAACTCAAAATGGATCACAGACAGTAAAATGCAAAATTATACAACTCTTAGGAAACAACACAGGAGAAAAGAAAGCATGATTCACAATAGTAAAAATGGACAAATTGAGCTTCATTAACATTTTTAAAGGTTGCTCTGTGAAAGACACTGTTAAGAAAATAAAAATACAAACCATAGACTGGAAGATAATATTTGCAAAACACATTACTGATACAGGACATATATGCAAAATATACAAAGAACTGTTAAAACTCCATGATAAGGAAAGAAACAGTCCAGTTAAAAATGGGCAAAAGAGCTGAACAGATAGCTCGGCAAAAAAGATACACAGATGACAAATAAGCATATAAAAAGGTGCTCAACTCATGTCACTACGGAATTGAAAATTAAAACAACAATGAAGTATTACTACATACCTATTAGAATGGTCAAAATCCAAAATGCTGACAGCAACAAATGCTGGTAAACATGTTGAGCAACAGGAATGCTCATTCATTGCTGATGAAAATGCAAAATGATATAGCCACTTTGGAAGACAGACAGGCAATTACTTACAAAGGTAAACATAGTTTTACCACATGATCCAGCAATTGCAGTCCTTGGCATTTACCCAAATGAGCTGAAAACTTACATCTACACAAAAAATTGCTCACAGCTGTTAATAGCAGCTTTATTTATAATTGCCAAAACTTGAAAGCAACCAAGAGGTCGTTCAGTAAGTAGAAAAAATAAACTGTGCTGCGTCCAGACAAGGGAATATTACTCAGTACTATAAAGGTTGAGCTATCCAATCAGAAAAAGACATAAAGAAACCTTAACTGCATATTACTGAGTGGAAAAAAGTCAGTTTAAAGGGCTACATACTGTAAGATTTCTACTATATGATATTTTGGAAAAGGTGAAACTACAGAGATAATGAAAAGATCAGTGGTTGCCAGGAGTTCACACGGGAGGGAGGAATGAATAAATAGGTGGAGCAGATGAGATTTTTAGGGCAGTGAAATTATACTGTAATGGTGTATGCATGACATACATTCGTCAAAACCCACAGAACTGTAGAACACAAAGAACGAATATAAATGAAAACTATGCACTTGAGTTAATAGATCAATATCAGTATATCAATTGTAACAAATATGCCACATCAATATAAGATGTTAATAATAGGGGGATGAACTCTGTTTACATTGTTTGTAACTGTTCTAAAATAAAGTTCATTGATCTTTTTAAAAAGGCTGAATACCAAGGTAGAGATACTGAGCAGCTGAGACGCTTATATACTGCTAGTGGAAATGCAAAATTATATAGTGGCTTTGGAGAACAGTTTGGCATTTATTAATAAAGTTAGACACTTACTTTACATATAACCCCAAAATGTCCCCTCTTAGGTATTTGTCTAGTATGAACAAAAACATATGTAAAACCAAAACCTGGACAAGATCATTTATAACAGCA
The DNA here is from genome assembly GCF_000164805.1 of Carlito syrichta. NCBI lineage: Eukaryota > Metazoa > Chordata > Mammalia > Primates > Tarsiidae > Carlito > Carlito syrichta. The sequence continues at coordinate 102,128 of NW_007072322.1, forward strand.
TCAGAACAGCATTATTTACAATAGTCAAAAAGTGGAAATAACCCAAATATCCATCAACTAGTGAACGGATAAATTACTCAGCAACAATAAAGAATTTATATATAATAATAAAATACACAACAACATAAATGAATCTTCACTTGGTTAAGTGAATGAAGCCAGACACAAAAGTCTACATGCTATATGATTCCATTAAACAAAACTTGAAAGACAAAACACAGATCAATGGTCGCCTGAGGTTGTAGGTGGGAGAAAAGAATTGGCTACAAAGGGATACAAGGGAAACGGAAACGATTAAGGTGAGGGAAATGTTCCCTATCTTTTGTGTGGTGGTGGTGGGGATTGCGATGGTAGTGGCTACAAAATTATATACACTTGTCAAAATTCAAACTGTACACTTACAAAGAGTATATTTTATTTTATGCAAATTATATGTTAATAAACCCGACTAAAAAAAGATGCCTAGGAACAAATCTAATATGTAGGAGTATTATTAATAAAATTACAAATCTTTACCAAGGGTTGTAAAAATAGACTTGAAGACATGCCAAGATATAACGCTTTCATGAATAGAAAGTCTCTCTATCAAAAAGATGTCAATTCTCCAAATCATTCTACAGATTCAATATAATTCCAAGAAAAAACAATATTTTTTCCTAAAATTTGATAAACTCATTTTAAAATTAAGTTAAGAGAACAAAGGGCTAAAAATAATCAAGATAATCTAAAAAGACCAAGAAAAGTTGTGTGAGTGTAAGGGCACAGAGTAGCAAACAACAACTTGGCCTTACCAATATCAAGATGCGTTATAAAGAACTCATAAGTAAAATAACACAAGCACAGACAAATGGATTAATGAAACATAATAGAAAGCCTAAAAATAGACCTAAGCATGTATAGAAATTAGGCAATATGGTGGATTGTGCATTCCAGACTCGTTGTGTATAAATGATATTTAAAACAAATGGTATTTTATCTAGAAAAAATTGATCCATATTTCTCATCACATACAAGAATAAAATCCAGATGGATTAAGGAACTAAGTGTAAAGAAAAATTTTAAACCTTCAAAGAAAATTTGGAGAGCATCTTTATGATAATGATATCAGAAATATTTCTTAAACATGATACAAAAAGCACAATTTATGAAGGAAAAGATTGATAAACCTGACATTGAGATGCAAAACTTCTGAATGAGGAAGGACCCCATAAACAAAACAGAAAGCAAAGTAATATACTAGAAGCAGATATATGCAACATATATAACTGACAAATAATTAGTATCTAGAATATATAAAGAAGTCTTACAAATCAGTGAGAAAAAGCTACTGAAGAGAAAATTAAGCAAATGTGAATTGTTCTGGAAATTATGCTTGGAGGGACATGGAACGAATAAAGCTGGGGCTAGACTCAAAGAAAGTGAATCTGTAATGTTTTCTCTTTTTATTAAAACATATCTGAAGCAAAAATGATAAAGTGCTAACACGCGTTCAATCTGAGTAGTACAGATGTGGTTATTTTTCATTTTGGATGCTCCTCTGAGTTTTCTTCTATATATTTGTAAATTTCCAAAATAAAAAAATCATGAAAATAAACTCGTAAACTCTAAGTTTATAATAACAAGTTGTGAGCAAAGTGAAGAAATAGAAATTAAAATTATAAATAGTAATACCCTGTTTACCAGCCAAAATCTATTACCAAAAAATGTAGAAAGATCCCCTTTGCAAAATTAAAAGCACAAAATAAATATGTTACTGCTGTTATATGTTCTATACATGTAAACAAATTGAGGCTTAAGAGATTACACAGCTAGTAAGTCGAAGAGCTGAGGTAATAAAAATTATTTTAAAGCTACAATAATATTTAAACTTTGTAACTAGGACAAGAAGAGACAGACTAAAAGAAATGGAAAATAAATAAATCCCAAAGAGAATCTACTATATATAACAATTTATATATACTACAGAACAGTGGGAAAAAATGAATTATTCAATATTTGGTGCTGTGAAACAATTGGTGAGGAAAACAATTTAGAAAATTACCTAACACCACACAGAAAAATAAATTCCAGAGGGATTAAACATAAGAAATAAAAGCTAAAACAAAATTCATTTAAGCACTTATCCAATCTTAAATGTGGAAGAACTCCTTAGACATGAATTCATCAAAATAAATTACAAATGAAAAGATATAATTACATAAAAATTAAGATTGCTGTGCATAAAAGTTAATTTAAAATGCAAACTGGGAAAATATTTTCCACACATTCAACAGGAAAAAAATGTCTAATGCATAATATGTGTATATATTGTCCATATAAGTGAATAAGAAACATGTTTTTTAATAGAAAAATGTACAAAGATCATGAAGAAATATTCGTAGTATAGAAAGAAAACAAAATGATCAAGAAGTACAAAAAAGTATTCATACTCAATATAATAAAAGAAACATACCTTAAAACGGTAAGGTACCATTTTCCCTCTATCAGATTGGCAAAGATTTTTTTTTTTAAATGACAGTAGCCAACACCAGCACTGGTGTATGTGCAGAAATTAAGCAGCAAGGCACCTTCACATATATACCAGAAGCCTTTAAAAAGTGAATATCCTTAGACCCAGTAACGCCACTCACAAAAACCCATCTTAATAATTCATCTAACAAATATTTAGTAAGGATCTACAATGTATCAGACATTATTCTAGCTACCAGGGGATACAACAGTGAACAAAATACAGAAAAGTCCCTGAGCTTGAGGGGCTTACATTGCAAAACAAGGATTTAGACAATAAATAAGTAAAATATCTCATCTGTTAAGTGGTAATACAAACGCGGGGGGAAAAAATGAAGCAAGAAAGGAGAAAAATGAGAGTGCTGAAGGAAATAGTTTTGCATTTTGATGTAAGGTCATTATGGAAGACCTCACTGAGGTGACATTTGAATAAAGACCTGAAAGATGTGAGGTTCAAAGAAGCAAAGATAACTTTGCTGACCAATACGAGATAACTTAAATGACCAATACGAGATATGTCAAATAATTATGATAACTAAATGACCAATACGAGATCTGTCAAATAATTATGATAGAAATTGTACAACCGAAAAGCGTGCAGCCGTTAGAAATTATCTGAAGGCTACACAGCAACATAGGGAAATGCTCACATCCAATGCCAATGGAAAATCCAGATATAAAATAGTACAGATATGATCTCAATTATGTAAACATGGAAACACATCTGGAAGGAAATACAGCACGTTACATCTGGACTAGGTACTTAAAGGTGATGTGTGTTAACGTTTCTTCATTTTTGAAATTTCCTCTAAGTTTGTTTTACTGTTATAATCAGAAAAAATAAAATTCCCACAATTTAATGGTAGGTAGTAAGGTCTTAAGGCAGACTGGAAAATGTACAGAAGGTTTTAAATGGAGGTGCTGGCCAGCCATGCCCAGGGTACTGGGTCCAGGTTTGGACATCATATATTAAGAGGGATCCTGACAACTGAAGTGTCTGCCGTAGAAGGTACTAAAATATATAACACATGAGCTCATGAACTGGAAATATATAGGCTGGAGAAAAGATGCAAAGAAGAACAGACCATCTTTAAACCTTTGAATGGCTATCCCAGGGAAGGAAAACATCAATTACTCAGCATTGCTGTTGCACCAAGGAGCGAGACCAATGGGCTGGATTCAGAAGACAGATTTCAGGTCAGTATGAAGAATAACTTGCTAGCAATCACAGCTGTCTATTATCAGGAGGTGTTAAGCAACCTTTCCTGGAACCATTCACACTGAAAATAGATGACCATATGTACTGGGTGATAAGACTGCCATTACATGATTGCTAAGGGCCTGCCATTTCTGAGCTTCTCTTGTACTATTTTAAAAAGTTATTTTATGCTATGATCACTTACATAATTCCATCTCCATCCACCTCCCCTTCCCTTCAAAAAATATATATATAATACTTGCTCCTTTCAAGAAATCATTTTTTAAAGAGAAAAGCACTCTTCAAAATATACATCCTGGAGATTTTTATTTCTTTTTCTATGTATAGCGAGGAGACATACTTTGTATACACATCAATACCTTTAAAATCATGCTTTAAGTTTAAAAACGTTTTTGTGTTACCAGTCAGTATTTCCCTTTACCATATATCTTCCCCTAGGAAGAAACTATCTGGACCATTACATTTCAGAATATGAGATAATCACCTTGCCTGTGTTTCACAGTACCTTGCACCATTTCATTCTCAGTGACTTCAGTTTATTTCAAGCCAGCAATAGTAGAACTATCACCTAATATCCAGCTTTACTACAGATTTTCGAATATAGTCAGCTCTTTCCTTAGCTCTCAGGACAGTGACAGTTTCAGCTATCTTAGGAACAGAACAAGGAAGGAGCCCTCCTGTGATCTCTTCTAACTGCAGTGAATACCTCTAGAAAAATTAGCAACTTCCCAATTCTGTATAAAGTCCTTAGTATTGCTTAGATAAGCGACTGAACCTGACTTCCTGCAAAGGACCGTGAGAATGAACTACAGAACCTTACAGTTTGGGAAACCCTTACAAATATCGGGATGGATTCAGTTTAGGCCATGTCAGTAGCCCTGCTTAAAACCCCATTCCAAAGCCCCCTCATTTTACAGTTATGGAAACTGAGGCTTAAACAAGATAAGTGATTTGTCACAAGAAACGAAGTGAGCATCCAAGCCAGGACTAGAATTTACAGACTAGGCTTTCAGAAATCCCATTTTAAGAGGGATTTTTAATATCCAACTCTTCATACTTTTCGTGTCAGGTGCCTTTTTCTATAAATTGCTGAATAGAGAGAATCAGAAGGTCTGGGAAGAGTGCTGCATGACATAGAACCTGGTTTTCAAGTAAGCCTGTGCTCCTGTGAACATGAACCTGGGAGGACCCTTACCTTTCCTTACGATTTCAGCACTACCACGTGCGAAGCATCTGCAGAACAGATACGCATCAACTAACTGCATCAGAGTGGGAAGGCTGGTTGGAAACCAGGTGTCACTTCTCAGTGCTCAATCCCGCTACAAAATTCCATAATGGTGACTATACCTTCCTTTTTAAAGCAGTACATTTTCCTCCACACACAAATCGCAGTTTATGACTATATAGCTCAGTGGTTTGTAGAATAATGTCTATCTCCCCATCTAAACCCTGGGCCTCAATGTGGCAACAACTGTATTTATTTTTCTCACCTTTATATTCTCCATGCCTAGAAAATGGTATGTATTCACCCAATACACTAAAAGGTGCCTCTCCTCATTTTGCTACTTCATAACACTGAACTCTTCTCATTTTCCTTCCACATGTCTGATTTTTACTCCTTTTTAGCTTTCACATAGGCTCATCTTTACCCCCACATCCTAAAGATAAGTATTCTCCAAAGCATCACCCTTGGAATGCTTTTTCTACTTTAAATATTGAGAGACAATAATTTCCAAATTATACTCTCCGGTTGACTTATTTCCAGAGCTCCAGTGCCATATTTTCAGCTGTTATTCCGTACCTTTTACTGGGTTATAGCAATAGTACTACCTGTGTGACCTCAGGCAAATCAAGTCAAAATGAGGGAGCTACATTTCTTTGCATATAGAGTTCTAATTTCCCCCAGCTAAAATTAAATGTTATTTACAGTCAAATTATCCCTCTCTCTGGCTAGTTTTCACCTATGTATTTCACCATACACTACTCCAACACAATTGGCCTCTGCCTAGAATACCTTTCCCTTCCTCCATATCCAAAGTTTCTCTAATCTTCAAAGCTCAGTCCAAATGCCACTTCCAGGAAGCTGTCTGTGATCTCCTTGAAGCCTCTGCCTCTCTTTCACGGGTGTAGGGCTCATCCTTCTAGTATTATAGTTGCTTTTGTATTTCTTTTCTCTCCTGCTACTGTGTCATCATGGGACGCAAGGCTATTCCTAAATCCTCCTGTATCTCCCACATTGTCTTTGGCTCATAGTAGGTGCTTAGTAACCTTATACTGAATGGATTCAGTTTAGGCCACGTGAGTCATCCTGTTCAAACCCTTTTAATCAGTCCCCGTGTTTCTGGAATCAAAACCAATATTTTTTAAATGGCCCATTCTAGTCACACCAGTTTTTGCTACACTTTTCAGATTTGCTATGTATGCTTCTCTCATCACATGGACCCCTATCCTCTCTACCTCACCCCATATAAGTCTCTATTCAGCCTCAATGTCAGTTCATCAAGGGTGCTTTGCTTAAACTCAAAGTTAAATCAGTTTTCCCTGTTATATACCATCATAGCTCCACCCCTACATTTTTCGCCATAGAATTTATTGGTGACTGAAATGGCATAGTTGTATAATTATTTGATTAATACTCTCTTTTGCATCAAAATATGAACCCCAGGCAAGCAGGGACCATGTCTGTTTTGCTCACATTTGTATCCTCTATAAGTGTGTAACCACATCACTGAAAGAATTAATAATAATAAATAATTATGGTGTCAAACGACTGAACTGATGACTGTCTGAGTTAATGGTAAGAATTTGAGATTTAGAGTACACAAAATATTTGCCTGGCTTCCTAAAATCCCTTCAAAGTAACATTGAGATGCCAGGCAGCCCTCTAGAATAGTCAAGCTGGTGTTGTATTCAACATAAAAAATCTATAAAATAAGATGAATACTGTTCCCCAAATGCAGAAGAAAGCCAAAATTGACTTTCTTTACTGAATGCATGGTCCCATAACTGACACAAATGGTTCGCTCATTTATTCAACAAATATTTAGTAAGCACCTATTCTATGCTAGTGGCTGATAGTAGAATAAAGTGAAAAAGTGAACTGATAAACCCTTTGGCCACTTAGAATATACAGTCTAATAGTGGAATTTGTCGAATAATTAAGGAAACTAAGAGGTTTAAGAAAAAAACAAACTTTTTTTTGCAATCATAGCACCTGAATAATTCTACTCTGAGTAGGTGTTGAGGTCTTCATAAAAGGAGATATTTAACCATACCACGAAAGATCATCTGAAAGGTGATTTAGAAATTATAGGTGGGTCTAATTTGGGCTTCTAAAATTAGATGGGCAAGTAGCCTAGACTAGTGCACTCAGTATGGCAGTAATGAGCAAAATACTGAAAGTGAGAGTGAGCACTTAGAAAATATCACAGCAATTAAAAAAATTGGATGTCTGTTGAGTCTAATAATCAAAATGTGGGCTTATATTTTGTATGTGTTTTCTTTTCTTTCGCTTTCTAGTAATTCACGGTTAGTGTATTTTATTAAAGTAACAGTCTTCTGTGATGGATTGGGGGAAAAAAAAGAACAACTTGTGCTTTACTAAAATAGTTTGACAAGCACTCCACTAGAGCTTTGCTACTTGAAGTGTGGTCACTGGAACAGTAGTTTCAGGATCGCCTAGCAGCTTGTTAAAATGCAAAATCTCAGGCCCCGCCCTGGACTTCCCTAAATCAAAATTAGCATTTTAACAAGATCCCCAGGGGGGTGTTTTTGCATATTAAGGTTTGAGGTGCACTGGCCTAGATGATTTCTGAAGTCCCTCATAACCCATAACCCTGAGATTGTATTATGTACTTCAGATGGAGAATTTCAGAGTTGAAAGACCCTTGGAGATAGAGTCCACCCCATGATTTTATAGATGGAAACACTGAGTTCCCTGGAGGGGGAGTCATGTCTCTAAAATAACTGACAAATTCCCAGAGCCAGGAATGGAACCCAAATTTGCTACCAGTCATGTCAGTGTTCCATTATAGCACACCACATGCCAACTCTCTTTCCACCCAGTACCACTCCTCATGGCGCCATCCCCAATATCCTCAGCGAGGTCATATTTCTGAGGTACTCTCCGATATAACAGTTTATTCTTATACCTTCCATATACTGTATGGACCTTGAATCACCACTATTTTAAACGTCTTCTTCATGATCATTGCCCTTAATCTCTGCCACCCAAATTTCCCCACATGCTCATTGTCTAGATGCCATAGAGACATTCTGGGACTTTAGAAGGACTAGTACCAACCAATTCCTGGCCTTTAGGGTACAAAAAAATTACCTCCTTTGTTCCCATCAGTCCAGTTGACACCAGATAGCAAGCTCTTCCAAGGAAGAGAACACACACTATCAATCAGGGTTGCTTTAGAAAGCTCAGTACAATCAGTTTGTGGCTAACAAGTAAGCGGAATATTAGACCATATTAAGATAAGTCTAGTCTCCAGCATGAAGTAAATTATGATCCTTCATTGTGTGGTCTTATTAGATTCATGGCTACATGATTATTGTCTTTAACTTACTGAAGAACTATTGTTAAGAAAAAGCAAATTTGTTCCAGATAGTCTTAAAGAACCAATGAACAGAAGTTATAGTGAAACAGATTTTGGCTTTTAATTCAGACTACTTTCTGACAATCAGTGTTGTTCAATAACACAAAAAGCCACCTAATGAGCTCTCTGTCACTGCAGGGAGTTCAAATAGAAATCAGTCAACAAATTGGATGCTTAGGGTAAATTCAAGAACTGTGTGAAGAAGTGAAGCTTAATGAATGACCTTTAGGGCCCCTTCCAAGAGCAAGGGTTTTGGATTATAAAATCTTCAGCGCAGAATAACTCCAAACGCTCAGGAAATAAGAGCAAGGTATGTTTCTAAAAGGTGCAGTTCAGTGCACGTGGGGTGGATGAGGCTGTGAAAAGTGAAGTCCTTCCAGGTGAGGCTTGACTCCAGCCTAATTCCTGTTACTCTACACAAAGGCCAGGCCACCACTTTCCAAAAAAAAAAATATCGCCAAGCCCCATCTTTCCTATTGTACCTATACTTGTTTGACAGACAAAGGTGCAAAAGTCTCCCCAAGGAGGCAGTAGACCATAGATTCTGGAACCAAGTTGCCTGTGTCTTAATTACCCATTGGGACATTTTTTTGTTCTGTAATCTTGGACAAGTTGCTCAACCTCTCTGTGCCTCAGTTTCCACATCAGTAAGCCAAGGATAATAATAGCGTCTGCTCTGTAGGGTTGACATAATCATTCAGTGAGGTAATAATACACACTGAACCTTCAGCTCAGGATGCAAAACATAGTACACACTCAAAAACGTTAGCCATTAGTATTATGAATGCCAGAATTACTATCAAGAGCACAGCAGTGTCACTCACTCAAAAAGCCCCATCAAGCAATCAGTTCCCTTCCCCTACCAGTTCCCAGGGGCTCTACTACAAGAGCTCCAGCCAGTCCAGTCTGCATAGCTCCAGACAACCAGAACCTGCTGACCCCCCAAAAGCCAAACCTTTCATGCTGGGAATCTGACAGACACCCCTCCCCCAGCCCTCCTGCCCATGCCACAGTCAGAAAAGCTGCAGACTGGGAATCCAGTTCTACACAAACCATCAGGTGTTTCCTCCCTCCCAAGGACACAGCTGGACTTAATATGCTATCTACCCGTGGGACAGGGTGGGGTATCTGAATCCCTGGTCTAGACTGTCAGCTCAGCTACCTGGAAGGAGGGTGGGCAGGCAATGGGGCTTCCCTCAGGGAAGCAAGACAAGCCTCCCAAGTTTGTGGAGGCAGTCAGGCCCAACCCCACAGTGAGCCTCTTAAAGGGAGGGGGAAGGTCTCCACCTGCTTCAAAGGAAGCAGTTATTTACAACTTTCTACTTACTTGCTTTGGGGGAGGTAGTGGGGAGATGGAGAAAGGGCTGCAAGGTCCCTTTCTTCTTTCTCGTCTCCAGCAGCGAGAAGCAGCTGCAAAGAAAGAGTTAAAGGAGGGAGGAAGCTCCAGCCATTACCCCATCCCTGGTACCTAGGGCTGTCTGGGGGGTCATGACAGTGCTGTCTGCTCTGGCTAGGGGCCACTCTGTGGCTTTCTGCAGCAGCTGCTGGGCCCCCCAAGCAATTTGCAAGGTCAATGCTGACCTGCTTCCAAAGAGGAACAAAACAATTCACTGACAATGAAGCAAATCACGCACACACCACATCGCAACCCCCCTTCCCCAAATCGGGTTTTACCCCAGTGTCTCCCCGCTCAGATGCCGCCTCTGGGCTTCCACCAACCCCGCTGGGGAACCCAGGATAGCATCACAGCTGCAGAGCATGTCTCGCCTCCCTGGCCAACCCAAGGAGACTCTCAGTACGGGGGAGAGATGCTATCGCTAAAGGAGACCTGAGCTTGGGGGAGGGGGAAGAAGGAACATATATGTTTCTTACCGAGCGCCACAGTCACTTCCCCAAAGCAGAGAGGAGAGAAGGATGAATGAACTGAAACAAGTTGGAGGTTGAGCCCTGACACAGAGCTCGGCTTCTGGCTTCTTATTCTCTTTCTCTGGGTCTCTCTCCTGGTCCCTCTCTCGGTCTGTCTCTCGGTTTGCTCGCTAGCTTGCGCGCGCTCACGCTCTCCCTCTCTCCCTCTCTCCCTCCCTCCGTCTCTCTCTCCCTCCCTCTTCTCTCTCTCTCTCTCTCTCTCTCTCTCTCTCTCTCTCTCTCTCTCTGTCAGTCTCTCTCTCCCCTCCTCCCCTCTCCTCCTCCCCTCCCCCTTTGCTAGCTTTGGATCCACCACTGCCTGGTGCTGAGCACGCGGCCGTGCTGGGGCTCTGAATACAGCGCTGCAAGGCTTTAGATCTGTGGTTGTTTTACGAAAGACTAAAGTAGTATTTTATTCTTTAAGGCATCCAGCAGAGAAATAGAGGGAAGCTCTGACAGAAGGGGAGGATCAGAGGAAGCAAGGGGGAGAGAAAGAGAGCAAAAGGGTAAAAGCGAATAGAAGGATAAAGGGAGTATGGATTACTGTAGCTGATGTGTGATTCTTACTTCCTCCCTTTCTCTCTGTCTCCTTTACATCCCTATGGGCGTGCCTTCTAACCCAGTCTCCAAATAAAGATTTGACAATCCTGTCTGTTCAGATTC
>NW_007072322.1:114098-170148 GCF_000164805.1 Carlito syrichta
AATAAAATAAAACTGAAATGCAACTGTTTTGTTGCATTGATTTGCTATCACATAACTCTAATAAATTAATTTATTCTAACAATTTTTTGTGCCATCTTTAGGATTTTTCTACATATAAGATTTTGTAATTTGCAAACAGACTATTTTACTTTTTCCATTTTAATTGAGTTGACTTTTACTTCTTTTTCTTGCTTAATTGCTCTGCACTTTCAGTAGTATGTTCAAGAGAAATGGCAAGCGTGCGCACACTTGCCTTAATTCTGATCTTAGAGAAAACGTTTTTAGTTTTCCATTATTGATATGATGTTATCTGTGAGTTTTAAATATATGGCCATTGTGTTCTTGAATTAAATTCCTTCCATACCTAAAAAAAAAAAAGTGAATTATGTTGTGTGTTTTAAGTATTCTGGTCTCAATATATATTCAGTGACTGTGACAGAGAAGGCATTTAAAATGCTGCCCACATTGTGCCACTTCTATTTCAACTACCATCCTGTTAGGTCTTTCCATGAAAATCTAATACTCTCTGCTCCTGCCTAGTGAGGTACAAGTGCTACACTCCAATACACATGTCTTCAAAAGCATGTATCTATACATTGACTACGTAGACAGATGGGAACCCATGAGCTTACAGTCACTGAACCAAAATCACCCACAAAGATAACCATCTCATTGTACAGAAGGAGAGACAAGACTAAAGAAAAAGTATAGCTCACACTTAAGTTATAGTGAGTCAATTGCAGAGCCAAGACCAGCACTTAGATTGCTTATCCTAGGTACAGTATTTTCATCCACCAAAGCAACATGTAAGTTGTATATAAAGCAAGTGTGTATGTAGGCACATAGCTACACACACTCCTTTCTGCATACGTACACATTTTTATGTGTACATTTGATTGCATAATTGTCCATTAGATTTAATGAACTGGTACATTGACAGAAAGAAATGTTATAAACTAGCATAAGGTTGCTGTATTAGTTTCCTAGGGTTGCCATAATGAAATACCACACAGACAGGGTGAGTAAACAGGAGAAAGTTATATATATATATATATATATATAGGAGAACTTCTGCCTAGAATATCAGAAGCATGCAACTACAAAAAAAGTGAATATTGAATTACATATTTCATGACATTTAGTAAGCACCCATTCCAGAGGAGGGTCAGTCACTGAGGCACTCATCCCAGAGGACAGCCAGTCACTGGAGTACCCACAATAAAATAGAGATAGTCACATGTGGACAAGTTATGGAGCAGGGCCATACACTGGGCCATGGGTCACAGAGTAGGACCAGTCACTGGGGCAATAATCACAGAGGAGTGCCTGTCTTGAGGCACCCATTATAAAGGAGTGCCAGTTACTGGAGCACCCATCACAGAAGAAGACTAGGCACTGGAGCACTCATTACAGAGGAGGGCTAGTCACAGGGACACCCATATCAGAGAAGAACTAGTCACTGGGGTACCATCATAGAGGAGGACCAGGCACTGCAATACCCATCCCAGAGGAGGACCAATCACTGAGGCACCAATCTGACAGAAGGAATAGTCACTGAGGCATCATTAAATAAAATAAAACTGAAATGCAACTGTTTTGTTGCATTGATTTTCTATCACATAACTCTAATAAATTAATTTATTCTAACAATTTTTTGTGCCATCTTTAGGATTTTTCTACATATAAGATTTTGTAATTTGCAAACAGACTATTTTACTTTTTCCATTTTAATTTAGTTGACTTTTACTTCTTTTTCTTGCTTAATTGCTCTGCACTTTCAGTAGTATGTTCAAGAGAAATGGCAAGCGTGCGCACACTTGCCTTAATTCTGATCTTAGAGAAAACGTTTTTAGTTTTCCATTATTGATATGATGTTATCTGTGAGTTTTAAATATATGGCCATTGTGTTCTTGAATTAAATTCCTTCCATACCTAAAAAAAAAAAAAGTGAATTATGTTGTGTGTTTTAAGTATTCTGGTCTCAATATATATTCAGTGACTGTGACAGAGAAGGCATTTAAAATGCTGCCCACATTGTGCCACTTCTATTTCAACTACCATCCTGTTCGGTCTTTCCATGAAAATCTAATACTCTCTGCTCCTGCCTAGTGAGGTACAAGTGCTACACTCCAATACACATGTCTTCAAAAGCATGTATCTATACATTGACTACGTAGACAGATGGGAACCCATGAGCTTACAGTCATATAAATTTGGTTGCTTAAAACAATAGCAATTGATTGTCTCACAGCTCTGAAGGCCAGAAGTCTGAAATCAAAGTGCTGGTAGGACCATACTCCCTCCAAAGGTTCTGGAGGAGAGCCCTTCCTTGCCTCTTCCAGCTTCTGGTGATTCTTGGTATTCCTTGATTTATCACTCCAGTCTGTGCCTGTTTTCAAATTATCTTCTCTGTTTCTCTGTGTGACCACATCTCCCTTTCTGTTCTCTTATAAAGACACCAGTCATTGGCACCAGTCATTGGATGTAAGGCCCACCCTTTTATGGATTTCCCAGGATGATATCATCTCTAAATCTTTTAAGTAATTCCTTCTGCAAAAGTCATACTATCTAAATAAGGTCACATATTTAGGATCTGAACAGATGAATTTGGGGGGACACTACTCAACCCATTACAGTCGCTAATTTTTATTTTTGACAAATAAAGATGCTAAACAAACAAACCACACACATAAATTTCATGAATACACTCTCAGAACAAGAACTGTTGTTTAAGTTATACATTTTTACCTGTGTGAAAAATCCATGGCATTTTCATAATTTTTCTCACTTTACTACAAGCCAAAAAAAAAAAAAGTACTAGGACCAGTTCTGGGAATGGTGAAGAAATTTCTATCGGATCAATCCTAATGAAGATGATAATAATAAACTTTGAACATAATATATAATACAATAAGCCAAATACACTGGGAAGTAATCATAAGTAATCAGAAGTTGAAAAGGAGTTGACACTTGGAAGAAGGGAGCAATACTTGGTGAGTTTTTCCTTCCCTGAGAATTTTTGCCTGATGGCTACCCCTAGACCAAAGCAATAAATAAAACTCTGGAGAAACTAGAACCAGTGCTGCAACTGTCATATATTTAACAACTGGATCTTGAGGAAAATAAATAAATTAAAACCTAATTCACAGCATTTGCCAATTTCCATGGTATAAATACTTCTACTATAGACAAGTTCATGAACATGGCGTTAGGAAAAGGTAGTCTTTCACATGCCAGGGCCAGCCAGCTCCCATACATAACTTCTCACAGTCCAAGTGACCTAGAGAACCACAAGACAGAGTTCAGGATGTCCACTACAACTGAAAAGTTATTAAAGAAATCCAAGAATGGAGAAAACTACAGAGTGAGAGTCCCAAATTCTGTGTATAAACTGCCTTACTCTCCAGTGGAACCAATAAATATGCATGTGAGGACAAATCCTAAACATCCTAAATAAAGCTTAAAGAATCAAGCAGAATTTTCAGTACTGTCCACAAGGAAAAGTTTGGCGTTTTACTTCAGTCCCATTAACTGGCTACTAAAATAAACAAACAAAAAATCAATACTCGAAAAAAATTTAAAAATAATAAAAGGATTCTATGATATATGATTCACAATGTTCAGCGTACACAAAGAAATAGAGAAAGAGAAAGCACACTCAATAGAGACCAACCTTGAGATAAACCAGATGCTAAAATTAGCAGAAAGGATTTTAAATCATTTATCATAACTACACTAATGGAAATAAAGAAAAATGCACTTGTAATAAGTGAACAAATAGGACATCTCAGCAAAGATAAAGAAAAAATAAAGCAGATGCAAATTCTGGAACTAAAAATTAAAGTATATAAAGTGAAATTCACTAGGTGGACTTAACAGCAGATTGCAAATGAAAGAAGAAAGAGTAGGTCAACTGGAAAATAAATCTATATATATTATCCAATCAGAAGTATACAGAAAGAAAAGATTGAAAAAGATGAACAGATTGTCAATGATATATAGGGTAGTAAAAAACTTGTCACATACATGTAATTGGAGTCCCAGAAAGCAAATAATAATAATAAGAAAAAAAACATTTGAAAAACAATGCCTAATTGACAGTAGTAGGAATCTACCAGGGGAGGGAGGACACACCTCATCAACAAGGGTTACCTGCATAATGAACCTTTGTAAACCTAACTCTGAATTGTATCCCACATCTTTAAAATTAATTTTTTTTAAAGAGAAAAATAATGCCTAAAATAGTTCCAAAGATAATAGAAATCCATCAAACTGAATGCATTAAACATGTACAGGTTGTTTTTGTTTTTTGTTTTTGTATTTCTATTAGACCTCGATAAAGTTGTTTGAAAAATATATATATAATAAAACACATACATTTACAGATTCAATGAGCTCAGTGAACTCCAAGCAGAATAGCACACTCAAGCGTATCATAATCACACAACTGAGAAACACATATAAAAAGAAAATCTTGAAAACATTCAGGGGGAAAAATGCACACCGAAGAACACAATGGAATTGATCATTAATCTTTCACAAGAAGAAAAGACAACTTTAAAGTCGTAATTTTTAAAAATCTATCAATATATATTTTTATATCTACCAAAAATATATTTTATGAATAAAAGCAAATACTGACACTTTCAGGTAAGTGAACATTAGAGTAATTTGTCATTAGCATATTTACATTGAAGGGAAATGATACCAGATGAAAAGTTGGATCTTCAGGAAGGAATGGAGAACATCCGGAATGGTAATATGTGGATAAATATAAAATAATATTATTCTCTTAATTTTTTTGAATATAAATGTGAGTTTAAAGGAAAAAATCATGACATCATAATGTGCAGTATACATGATGCATAGACATAATGCACATGACATAACTATAATATGAAAGAGGGGGTGGAAACAAACCAAATGATATTGGCAAAAAGGTCCTTAAACTTTATGTGAGATAATACAATATTAAATCTATGCAGACTTGGAATAATTAAGGAGGCGTGGAGGAGCGACATCAGCAAGATGATGTAATGGTAAGCCCAGCCCTCAATTCCCCATGGAAACACATATTGAACAAATATATACAAACCAAATTCCTTTGTGAGACGTCTGGAATCCAGTTACAAAATTAAATATTCCAGGCGAGCCTAAAAAATGAGAACAGCCTCACTGGAACAGGTAAGAAGAGCAATTTCACTTTACTCAAGTCAGCCCCTCCCCCAAGTTGGCAGAGCTTGGCACCAAGAAAGATCACGCCGGTCCATGATTTATCAGCACACTGCCACTGCCTTAGAACTGGTGCCTTAGGTGGTTGCCAGAGGTTGGGGGCAGGAAGCAATAGGGAATTATTTTTACTGCGTGTAGTTTCAGTGTTACAAGATACAAAGTTATGGCTATGGAGGGTGGTGATGGTTGCACAAATACATTAAACAAATGTATTTAATACCACTGAACTGTACACATAAAAATGACTAATGTGGTAAATTATATATGTGTGTTTTCCCACAATAAAAATATTGACAAAAAATTGAAGGAGAGATAGACTCACAAACAAAAACTGAGAAAGTCCATTACCACTAAACTTGTCTTATTTTAGAGTTGTGTGGTACAAATGAAGATTTACATAAGTAAGTTGCTTGCAAGTGAAGTTTGGGCTTCTAGCGTACCCTTTCTTCCCCTGAAAGTAGACCAGGTACCAGTGTGTGGCCACGTGCTCCCCCCTTCCTTCTCTGCTATAGTAGTGTGCAGCATCTCCAGATCCCACCCTTGTGCTCATGTGACCATAAACAAGAAGTGCTAAAGGGAGTTCCTCAAGTTGAAACGAAAGGATGTGAAACAGCAACACAAATGCATATAAATTTATTAAAAAGATTAAAAAATAGCATGTTGATGAGGATACAGAGAAAAGGCAATGTTTTTACACTGTTCATGGGACTGTAAATTAGTACAACCTTTATAGAAAACAGTATAGTGATCTCTTAAGAACTAAAAATAGAATGACCATTCAATCCAGCAATCCCACTACTAGACAACTAACCAAAGGAAAATAAATTGCTATATCCAAAAGATGACTGCACTCATACGTTTATAGCAGCACTATTCACAACAGCAAAGATAAAGAATCAATCTATCAACCTAAGTGTCCATCAAACCAATGAGTGGATAAAGAAAATGTAACACACACACACCACACACCACAGTGGAATACTATTCAGGCATGAAAATAATAAAACCATGTCTTTTACAACAACGTGGATAGAACTAAAGGTCTTCTTTTCTTTTCTTTTTTTTTTTTTTGGAGTTGGAGTTGGAGTCTCATTCTGTTGCCCAGGATGGAATGCAGTGGCATGCTCACGGCTGCCACAGCCTCGACCTGCTGGGCTCAGGCAATCCTTCTGCCTCAGCCTTTCCAAGTAGCTGGAACTTCAGGTGAAAGCCACCACACCCAGGTAATTTTTTAAAAATTTATTGTAGAGACGAGGTCTCACCAAGTTGCCCAGGCAGGTCTCAGACCCCTGGGCTCAGGCAATCCTCTCACCTTGGCCTCCCAAAGTGCTGGGATTACAGGCTTCAGCCACCGTGCCCAGCCTGAGTGAAACAACTCAGAAACAGAAAGTCAAATAACACATGTTCTCACTTATAAGTGGGAGCCAAATAATGTGTATATGTCAGCACAGAGTATGAAATAATAGTCATTGGAGACTCAGAAGAGAGGGAAGGTGGGAGGAGGGTGAGGGATGAGAAATTACTGAACGAGCGTAATGTTCACTGTCCGGATGATAGCTACACTAAATGCCCAGACTTCACCAGACTACACAATATATCCATGTAACAAAACTGCACTTGTAATCCTTAAATTTATACAAATAAAAAAATACTACTACTACTAATGGAAGGATCAATTCTTCAAGAAGATGTAAGAATTATATATGTACCCAATTTCAGATCACATAAATATATAGCTCAAACATTCACAGACCTAAAGGGAGAAATAAACAGCAATATGATAATTGTAGGGAAATTCAATAACTCATTTCCACTAGTGAGTGGAAAATTGAGACAGAAAATCAATAAGGAAATAGAGAACTTCAACAATGACATACACCAAGTAGGCCTAATAGACAAATACAAACATCTTACTCCCCAGCAATCAAATATACATTTTTCTCAAGTACACATCAAACATTCTCCATGATGAATCACATGTTACATCACAATACAAGTCCTAACAAATTTAAGAAGATTGAAGTCATACCGTGTATCACGTTTGACCACAACAAAATGAAGCTAAAAAATCAGAAACTGAAGGAAAATTGGAAAATTCACAAATAAATGGAAATTAAACAGCACATTCCTAGATCATCAATGGACCACAGAAAAAAACAAGAGGGAAATCAAAATATATTTTGAGACAAATGGAAATGAAAACACAAGATATTAAAACTAATGGGCTGCAGCAAAAACAGTACTAAGAGAAACGTCTATAGCAATAAATACCTACATTTAAAAAACAAAGATCAGGCAGACAGCAGACATTTTCCTTGCTGTCTTGTCCGTTGTGCCCTCCTCAAACTATCTCCTTTAATAAATCTACTTTTCTTAAAAAAGAGAAAGATCACAAGTAAAAAACCTAATTTCAGAAATAATAACGATTAGAGCATGAATAAGTGAAACAGAATAGAAAAACAATAGAAAAAAATCAATGAAACTAAGAATTGTGTTTTATTTTTAAAGATAAACAAAATTGACAAATTGTTATCTGGAATAATTAAGAAACAAAGGAGAAAAGACTCAAATAAATGAAATCAGAAATAAAAAAAAGAAGACATTACAAATAATAACACAGAAATACAAAGAATCAGGAAAGACTACTGTGAACAATTATACATCAATAAATAGAATAACCTAGAAAAATAGCTGAATTCCTAGAAACATACAATATACCAAAACTGAATCATAAATAAATATAAAACATGAACAGGCCAATAACAACTAAAGATATTTCATTAGTAATCCAAAACAACCCAATATAGAAAAATCCAGGAATTGATAGCTTCACTGATAAATTATACTAAACATTTAAAGAATTAACAGCAATCTTTCTCAGACTGTTCCAGAAAATTAAAGCAGGGGAAATAATTCCAAACTGCTTTTATGAGGCAAGTATTACACTTATATCAAAGCCATAGGACACCACAATAAAAGAAAACATGACCAAGTGGGTTACTTCCCTGGGATACAAAGATGGCTTTGCATCACATTAACAGAATTAAAGATAAAAATCTCATGATCATCTCAATAGATGTAGAAAAAGATATCTGACAGAATTCAACACAGATTTGTGATTTAAAACTTTTAATTAACTCGGTGTAGAAGGAATATACCACAAAATAAATAAGGTCATATTGATAAGTCCACAGCTAACATTATACTCAAGGGTAAAGACCAGAATTTTCCTCTCATATGAGGAATAAGAATTCAATAAAGTTTCAGTATACAAAATCAACATACAAAATTATTTGCATTTCTACACACTGACAACAAATTATCCTAAAAGGAAATTAAGAAAACAATCTGGCCAGGTTCGGTGGCTCAGCTTGTAATCCCAGCACTCTGGGAGGCCGAGGCGAGTGAATTGCCTGAGCCTGGGGGTACGAGATCCGCCTAGGCAACTTGGCGAGACCTTGTCTCTACAATAAAATTTTAAAAATCTAGCCAGGTGTGGTAGCGCACACCTGTAGTTCCAGCTCCTTGGAAGGCTGAGGCGGAAGGATCACTGGAGCCCAGCAGGTCAGCGCTGGGGTGGCCATGAGTGTGCCGCTGCACTCCAGCCTGGGCGACAGAGTGAGATTTCAACTCAAAAAAAAAAGAAAGAAAGAAAAGAAAAAAAGAAAACTATCCTATTTACAATAGCATTCAAAAACTTTAATACTTAAGAATAAACATAACCAAAAAAGAGAGTTGTACAATAAAAACCACAAAAGATTGATGAAAGAAATTAAAGAAGACACATGTAAATGTAAAATACTTTGTGTTCATTATTTAGAAAACTTCATATTGATAATTCGTCTATACTACTCAAAGCAATCTACAGATTCAATACTATCCCCATCAAAATCTCAGGAGCATTTTTTCAGAAACAGTAAAACAATATTCTAAAATTTATATGGCAACACAAAAGACTCAAAATAGCCAAAGCAATCTTGATCAAAAAGAACAACGCTAGAGTCATCATATTTCCTTATTTGAAGTCATGCTACAAAGCTGCAGTAATTAAAACAATATGGTAATTGCATAAACACAAGCACACAGATCAATGGAACAAAATAGAGTGTCTGATATAAATCCATGTGTATGTCAACTGATCTTCTACAACAGTGACAAGAATACACAATGGGAAAAGATAGTCTCTGTAACAAATGGTGTTGGAAAAATTGAACATACACATGCACAAGGATAAAATTAGATATGATCTTATATCATATACAAAAATAAACTCAAAATAATTAAAGTCTCAATTGTAGCACACAACACTGTAAAACTCCAGAAGAAAACATAGGGGGGAAGCTTTAGACATTGGTTTTGGCAATAATCTCTTGCATATGACACCAAAAGTATAGGTAACAAAAGCAAACATGCACAGGTGGGACCACATCAAGCTAAAAATCTTCTACATAGCAAAGGAAACAATCAACAGAGTAAAGAGACAGCTTACAGAATGGAAATGTGAAGTTTATTTGCAAATCATATATCAGATAAGCAGTTAAAATCCAAAATATATAAGGAACTCAAACAACTCAGCAGCAAGAAAGCAACTCAATTTTCAAAGAGACAAAGGACCTGGACAGACATTTCTCAAAAGAAAACATACAAATGACCAGCAGGTATATGAAAAAATGTTAAATATTACTAGTCATCAGAAAAATGCAAAGCAAAACCACAATGAGATATCACCTCACACTTGTTAGGATAGCCATTATCAAAATAAGAGATAACAAGTGTTGGCAAATATATAGAGAAAAGGACACCCTTGTATATTGTCAGTGTGGGTATAAATTGGTACAGCCATTATTGAATAAATTATTGATGCTCTTCTAAAAATTAAAAAACAAAACTACCATGTGATTCAACAATCCCATATCTGAGTACAGATCTAAAAAAATGGAAATAAGGATCTCAAAGAGATATCTACATGCACATCTTCATTTGGTCATCATTTAAATTATTCATAATTACCAGGATACGGAAGCAACCTAAATGTCCAATGACAAATGAATGGATAAAGAAAAGGTGATGTGTGTGTGTGTAATATATATATATACACACACATACACAGTGGACTATTATTCAGACTTATAAGAGAAGGAATTTCTACCATCAACATGGATGATCCTGGAGGACATTATGCTAAGTGAAATAAGCCCATCACGGAGGGACAAATACTTCATTGATTCCACTTATATGAGATATCCACAACAGTCGAACTCACAGAAGCAAAAAGCAGAATGGCAATTGTCAGGAACTGGAAAGAGAGAAAATGGGGAGTTGCTGTTCAAAGCATATAAAATTTTATTTATGCAAAATAAGTCTGAAGATCCTCTGTAAAATACAGTGCCTATAGTCAACAAATACTGTATTGTGTACTTAAAATTTTTGTTGGGTGGGTAGATCTCACATTAAGTGTTCTTACCGATCTCTCTGCCACAAAATAAAGGGGGAATATTTAAAGATACATCATATAATCCGTGAAGCAGTCACTAAAAATAATGCAAAGTGAGGTGACTGAAAACAATAGATAAATTAAAATGCAATTCTAAAACACTATCTAATTAACCTAAGTTAATACAGGAAAGTAGGAAAAGAGAACAAGAAACTAATTGTCCAAATAGAAAATAAAGAGTAAGTGATAGAGCTGAATCTAACATATAAATAATTATATTAAATTTAAATTTATTAAGTATTCCAATTAAAAGGCATACATTCTCAAAATCTATTTTAAAAGGAAAGACCAAACGTATGCTTTATTTTTTTATTTTTATTTTTTAGTTGGAGTCTCTAGGCTGGAGGGCAGTGGCACACTCATGGTCACCGTAGCCTCGACCTGCAGGGCTCAGGTGATCCTCCCGCCTCAGCTTTCAAGTAGCTGGAACCACAGGCGTGCACTACCATGCCTGGTTAATTTTTTGATTTATTGTAGAGACAAGGTCTCACCAGGTTGTCCAGGCTGGTCTTGAATTCTTGGACTCAGGCAATCCTCTCACCTCAGCCTCCCAAGATGCTGAGATTACAGGCTTGAGCCACCATGCCCAGCCACTTTATGCTGTTTACAAGGGTTGTACTTTACATTTAAAACATTTAAGCAATGAAAAATATATATAAGCAATAAACATTAAAAGACTGGAGAGGAGTGACATCAGCAAGATGGCAGAATAGTCTTTAGCACCAAACCCTTTCAGAAACATCAATTTGAACAGCAATGTACACATAAAAATAACTTCATAAGAGGTAAAGAACCCAGGGGATAGATTACACCAACTGCATAGAGGACAGAAATAAGAAAAAGGGCATTGTGAGGGTAAGAAGGACAGTTTCACATTACCCCATTACCCATATCCCATCCATACCTTGGCAGTGCAGTGTGTAAATACCCTCAGTGTGGGGGAAGGAGTGCGAAGTAAACAAACGACTTCACTGAAGACCTCAGCACCAGGTACAGTGTTCCTGGGCACCAAGTCAAGCCCTACAGAGCCAGACTACAGGCCTTTCCCAGTGTCAGGACATTTTCCATGAATCCAGTCCCCAGAAAGATCCCCACAAGCCTAAGCTTCAAGCAAACGCCAGCACCAGTCTCAGCCCAATGGTCCCAGCTTCCAGGTTCACTGTTAGAACTAACAAACTGATTCAGTAAAGTTTCAGGATACAAATTTAACATACAAAAACTAGTTAATATTTCTGTGCAAATTAAAACCACACTGAGATACCGCCTAACTCCAGTCAGGATGGCCATCATCAATAACTCAAAAAACAACAGACGCTGGAGAGGATGCAGGGAAAAGGGAACACTTCTACACTGTTGGTGGGAATGTAAACTAGTACAATCTCTGTGGAAAACAGTGTGGCGATTCCTAAAAGATCTAAAAACTGACCTTCCATACAACCCAGCAAGTCTCCTTCTGGGAATCTACCAGGAAGAACTCAAATAACTCTATGAAAAAGATACCTGCACACGTGTGTTTATTGCTGCATTATTCACAATAGCAAAAGCCTAGAACCAACCATGCTGCCCATCAAAAGAGGACTGGATTTAAAAATGTGGTACATATACAGGATGGAATATTATGCAGCCATAAAGAAGGACAAAATTATGAACTTCGCAGCAACTAGGATGGACTTAGAATCTACAAGTCTATAACACTGACTGATCTATCACAGAAACAAAGAACCGAGTATCACATGTTCTCACTCATAGTCGGATCTTGAACAATTATTGTAATACTATAAGAAAAGGATTGATAGTAGTGGGAAACTGCCAGGGGAGCGTGGGGTTCACCTCATCAACAAAGGTACCTGCATAATGAACATTTGTATACCTAACCTTGAATTGTACCCCACATCTTTAAAATAAAAATTCTAAATAATAAAATAAAATAAACAAAAATTAGTTAACATTTCTATTCAATAGCAAGGAGCTATTCAAAAAAAATTAAGAAAAGAATCCCATTTACAATAGCAACAAAAATAAAATAAAATACACAAGTGTCAGTTTAACCAAGGAGGTGACATGACTGGACACTAAAAATTATAAAACATTGATGAAAGAAAGTAAAGATGACAAAATAAATGGAAAGATATCCTGTGTTCATGATTTGAAAGAATTAATATTGCTAAAATGTTTATATTATCCAAAGTGATCTACAGATTTGAAGTAACTCTTATCAAAATTCCAATGGCATTTTTTTAAAGAAATAGAAAAAAACAATTCTAAGGTTCATATAAAACCACAAAAGACTCTGAATAGCCAAAGTAATCTTGAGGAAAAACAAGTATAAAGTCATCACATTACCTGATTTCAAAATATACCACAAAGTTATAGTAATCAAAGCAGTATGGTACTCACCTAAAAACATATATATATATACCAAAGTAACAGAATAGAAAGACCAGAAATAAGTTTACACATTTATGGACAATCGATCTTGAGCAAAAAAAGACAAGAACACTCAATGGGAAAAGGACAGTCTTCTCAAAATATGGTGCTGGACAAATAGGATATCCACTTGGTAAAGGAATAAAACTGAATCTTTATCACACACTAATATACAAAAAAAAACACAAAATTGATTATAAACTTAAACATAAGACCTGAAACTGTAATACCCCTAGAAGAAAAACATTTTTAAAAAGCTTCGTGACAGTGATCTGAGCAACACTTTTTTAGATATTATCTAAAAGGCACATAGTACAAAAGCAAAAATAGACAAATGAGATTGCATCAAATGAAAAAACTTCTACACCGCAAAGGAAATAATCAACAAAGACACAATCAGTAAAACGGAAGAAAATGTATTTTAAATCATATCTGAAAAAGGGTCAAAGTTCAAAATATATGAGGAACTCAACTCAATAGCAACAAAAACAACCTGATTAAAAATGGGCAAAGGACCTGAATAGACATTTCTCAAAAGAAGACACACAAAGGGGGTCACAGGTATATGGGAAAATGTTCAACATCACTAATCATCAGAAAAGTGTAAACAAAACCACAATGAGATATCACATCACACCTGTTGGCATATATGTGGAGAAAGGGGCGCCTCTGTACACTATTCGTGAGAATGTAAATTGGAACAACCATTCGGGAATACAGTATTGAGGGTTCTCAAAAATCTAAAACTAAAACCACTGTATGAGTCACCAGTCCCATTTCTGGGTATATATCCAAAGGAAAGAAAATCAGGATCTCCAAGAGATATTTTCACTCCCATGTTCATTTGAGCACTATTAACCATAGCCAGAAATGGAATGAAACCGTGTCCACCAATGGACGAATGGATAAAGAAAATGTGGTATACATATATATAGTGTGTGTATATATAGTATATACAAAATTTCAATACATATATTATGTATAATCATATGTATGTTATATATAATCACACCATATAAATGGAATGCTTTTCAGGTTTGTTTGTTTTTTCTTAAGAGAGTAGAAATGGTGGTTTTCACTTGCTAAGGGATGGGGGAAATGAGAAGATGTTACTCAAAGGGTACACAGTTTCACTTATGCACCATGAACAAGAACTGGGGATCTAATGTTAAAAATACTGTACATATACTTGAAATTTGCTGAGAGTGGATCATGAATGTTCTCAACTCAAAAAAAGTTAGCCATGTGAGTTGACGGATATGTTAATTTGCTTTATTGTGGTAATCACTTAATGAGGTATACATATATCAAAACATCACATTATATACTTCAAATGTATGTCATTTTATTTGTCAATCATACCTCAATAAAGCTGATAAAATAAAACAACTAATACGAAGGAAAGGAGGGAGGGAAGGAAGGAGAGAGAGTGATATTATAGGCAGAGAACAGAGGATTTTTAGGGCAGTAAAATTATTCTCTATGGTATAATGGTGGATGCATAACATTTTAAATTTGTCTAAACTCATAATGTGCAACACCAAGAGTGAACCTTAACGCAAACTATGGACTTGGAATGATAAAGAAGTGTCAATAAGGTTTCGTCAATCATAAAAAAAGTACCACTCTGGTGGGGAATGTTATGTGAGGAGGCAGGGGGCATACAGGAACTCTCTGAATCTTCTGCTCTATATTGTTAGGAACCAGAACTGCTCTAAAAAATAAAGACTATTTACAAAGACTAGATTTGCTATATGAATATCAAATAAAGTAGGCTTCAGTACAAACTCTTAACAATGGCTAGTTATGACCAGATGTACATAAAAAGATTTTATAATAATAAAATATTTAATTCATGAAGATAAAACAGTCATCAATGTATATGTAACTAATAACAGCGCTTCAAAATATAAAATGCAAAACTTGACAAAATTAAGGGAAAAAATAAAGAAATCCAGAGGCAGAGGTGCAGAATTTAGTATCTCTTTCTCAGGAATTGATAGAATAACTGGTCAAAAGAAAAGAGTAAATATATATAAGTAGCACAGTGACCAACGCTCTAGGAAAATTTGACCTTACTGAAATTTATAAAATGCTACGCCAAAAGCTACAGGATATATATTTTTTTAAGTATCATGGCACATCAAATAAAAAAGAATATAAAGAAATTCTTAAAATAATTTAAAGTACTGAACTCTTACAAAGTTTGATCTGTGGCAATAATGGAATTAAATGCTGTTTGTCCAAGATAAATGAAAGCATAAGTTCACATTGTTCATTTTTTGCTAATTAAACAATGAATTCAACACAATTACCAAGCAAGACTTTTATAATTTTTTTTCAAAATTGTGATACTGCATGAATTTTTGATAGAAATTGACAAGGTTATTCTAAAATCCATAGGGAAATATAAAATTCTAATAATATTTGAAGTCATTTTAAATAAAAAGTTTGACTTGAAGGAGTCAAACAGTCTAATTTTAAGACTTATTATAAAAATACATTAACTAAGACATTGTGGAATTAGCATAAGAATAGAAAAATAGATAAATGGAACAAAATATGGAGTCCAGAAATAGACTGACACATATACCATCAATTGATTCTCAATGAAGTTCTCAAAGCAATTCAGTTGGAGATAAGAAGTCTTTGGAATAAATGGTGTTGAAACAACTGGATATTTCTCTGGAGAAACAAATGAACCTTAACTCTCCTTCACACCATACCCCCACATTAATCTGAGATTGATTATAGATATCAATGTGGAAACCAAAACTACACAGCTTCTGAAAGAAAACATAGGAAAATGTCTTCAAGACTTTGAGGGAGGCCTGGGTTTTTTAGATAAGGCATAAGGGCAATATCCTTAAAAGAAAACAAAATGGTAAATTGGCCCTCAACAAACTTTAAAACTTCTGTTCAACAAAAGACATCATTAAGAAAGTGCAATGACAGTCAAGACTGGAAGAAAATATTTTTAATACATATATGTGAAAAGACTTCATATCTATAATACATAAATAATTCTATAAAACAATAAGTTCATAAAAACAAAAATTGGCAAAATACTTTGACATGCATGAAAGAAGATGTATAAAGATATACAAATGACCAACAAGTAAGGAGAAGGTGCACCACAAGTCATCAGTTAAAATATAATTAAAATTGTAATGAAATATCACTTCACATTACTAGAAAGGATAAAAGGTCAATTTATATCCACTGATTACTAGTATAAAATGTTGTCAAGATTATGAAGCAACTGGAATTCTTATACATGGAAGGTGGAAGTTTAAAATAGTGCAATCACTTTGAAAAAATAATTGACAATTTCTCACAAAATTTAGCATATACCTATACCTACAATCAAGCAATTCTAAGTAAATAAACAATAGGAAGGAAATCATATATTAGCAAAAGACTTGTACTAGAAAATTAATAACAGCTTTATTCATAATCTCAACAAAGTACTGTGAACAAAGCAAAACAAAAGGATCACCTGAATATTTCTATATAACTATTAGAGAATCTAAAAACTAAACTCTTCTCACAGAAAAAGTAATCTAGGCCGAAATGGCTTTGCTGCAATTTCTACCAATTATTCAAGAAAAAGGTAATTATGATCTAACAAAAACACTTCCATAGAATAAAGAAATGCACAACACTCCCGAAATCATTTTATGAGGTTAGCATAACCTTGAGACAAAAATTTTTCGGGGACAGTATAAACAAAATCAGAGGCTATTCTTACTCACGGTCATGAATTAACAAATCCTAAAAAATGCTCATACATCGGATCTAACAATATATAAACAGCCTAATACATCATGACCTAGTTGGGTTTATCCCAAGAACACAATTCTGGTTAAAATGTTTAAAATGTAATTCACCACATTAATATTTTAGAGAATAACAATATTTTGATTATGTAAAGAGGCATAAGCAAAAAGGCCTTGATAAAATTTAATATCCATTATTCCCCCACAAAATAGCAAACAAGGAATACAAGGGATCTATCTTACTTAATATGTTACAATGTAACTATAAAATATCTATTGAAAGTATTATGCTTATTTGTAATATATTAAAGTACTTCTCTGAGATTAGGGCTATAAAAAATGACTGTTATTGTCACTATTATGACTATGTGGAGGACATAGACAGTTCAGTGCACCAAGAGTAAAAAAGAAAGACCATAAGTATATGAAAAGAAGTATAAAACTGTTATTTATAAATTTATATTATTATATGATTGAGTACATATAAAAAATCCAAAAGAATCTATGAATAAACTATTACACTGACAAAGGGACTTTAGTAAAATTGTTTGACACAAAAAATCTTTTCATTCCATAAAACAGCAAGAAACATTTAAATCATTTAAAGATCCTAGTTATAATAGCATCAAAAAAGTCTATTTAGATACGTTTCTGGATTTAAAATAATTGCAAGAGGCAACACTCTTCTACAACTAGAAAAAAGACTGCATAATTTACAAAAATCATAATGCTAAAGATACAAGATAGTGGTGGAGACAAAGATTAAATAAATTAAAATTCCAAGACGGAGAAAACTTTCCCAAGGTGAGCTGACAATCCCCAACTGTTTTCCTCCCTTAGAAAACCTGCCAACTCTGAGAACAGGCTGAGGACCAGGCTTACTCAGGCAAAGAGCCTCTGTTAGAAAAAAGAAAAACCAACAAAGCTTTTAACAGTTTGACAGGGCTGGTGTGACAAATAAAAAAGTTGATGAGACTCAAATGCTCAGCAGATTTTTTCCCCACTGAACATTTGCTGACTTCTGGCACAGCACAAGAATATGGAAACTAGGTAAAATACTTCTAAAAAGGTTAAGGTGAAATCTCCAGCAACCACCTAGTTCTTAGAAAATAAGCATGCACCGGAATTTCAAGCTACAGGAGGCTGCAAATTGTGAGTGGCGCATTTGGTTCCTCTGAGGTCTCCCAGGAGTTAAAAAACAGAAATCTATCATGCTCATACACTAGAGAAAGAAGGCAAATCAGAGATTTACTAAAATTGCAATTCAGCCCTTCCTCACCATGATCAATTTTTGACTGGATTAAATTGAGCATCTCTTTGACTAAAAGGAAAAAGTAAAACTATCTCTTGAATATCTCATCTGGAGCATTTACAGTTTTTTTAAATACATGTGCATTGCATGCAATAAAAATATTAATAGATACACGAAGCGGTAAGAAAAAAGACACATAAATCAAAATAAAAAATAGATGCAGAAATAATCTGGATATTGAAATAATCAGAAAATGACTATTATTAATATTTTTTAAAGAAATGGAGAAAAAGATAAACAAAAAAGATTTAAAAACTCAAGAACGGACAGTCCCAGCCAGAGCAATCAGGCAAGAAAAAGAAATTAAGAGTATCCAAATTGGAAAATAAGAAATCAAACTCTCTCTGTATGCTGACGATATGATCTTATACCTAGAGAACCCTAAAGACTCCTCCAAAAGACTCCTGGGCTTGATAAATGAATTTGGTAAAGTTTCAGGATACAAAATCAACACACACAAATCAGTAGCACTACTATACACCAATAGCAAGCAAGCTGACAGTCAAATGAAGAATGCAATTCTATTTACTATAGCAGCCAAAAAGCTAAAATATATTTAGCCAAGGTGGTAAAAGATCTCTACAAGAAGAACTACAAAACTCTGGGGAAAGAAATTGCAGAGGACACAAACAAATGGAAAAACATTCCATGCTCATGGATTGGAATGTTTCACAGAATTAGAAAAAAAATTCCTAAAATTCATATGGAACCAAAAAAGAGCCAGAATAGCCAAAACAACCTTAAGCAAAAAGAACAAAGCTGAAAACATCACATTACCTGACTTCAAATTATACTACAAGGCAGTAGTAACCAAAACAGCATGGTATAGTACAAGAGCAGATAAGTGGACCAATGGAACAGAATAGAGAATCCAGAAATAAAGCCAAATACTTACAATCAACTAATCTTTGACAAAGAAGGCAAAAACATAAACTGGGAAAAGGACACTCTATTCAACAAATGGTGCTGGGAAAATTGGATAGTTACACGCATAAAAATGAAACTTGATACTTATCTCTCCCTTATACAAAAATTAACTCAAATGTCAGACCTGAAACCATAAAAATACTAAAAAAAAACCTTGGAAAAGTTCTTCTGGGTATCTTCCTAGGAAAATAATCTATGTCTAAAACCCCTAAAACAAATGTAACACAAACAAAAATAAGTGGGACTTAATTAAACTAAAAAAACTCCTGCACAGCCAAAGAAATGATCAACATAGCAAACAGGCAACCTTCAGAATGGGAGAAGAAATTCACAAACTATTTATCTGACAAATAACTAATATCCAGAATCTGCAAAGAACTCAAATAAATCTGCAAGAAAAAAGCAAATATCCCCATCTAAAAATGGGCAATTGGGCTGGGCTCGGGGCTCAGCCTGTAATCCCAGCACTTTGGGAGGCTGAGACGAGTGGACTGCCTGAGCCTGCAGGTTCGAGACCGGCCCGGGCAACTCGGCGAACCCTCATCTCTACAATAAATCAAAAATGAGCCAGACGTGGTAGCACGCCCCTGTAGTTCCAGCTACTTGGAAGGCTGAGGTGGAAGGATCGCCAGAGCCCAGCAGGTCGAGGCTGCGGTGGCCGGGAGCGTACCACTGCACTCCAGTCTGGGCGACAGAGTGAGACTCCAACTCCAAAAAAAAAAAACAAGAAGGGCTAGTGACATAAACAGACATCCCTCGAAAGAAGACATACAAATGATCGATCAACATCACTCATCGTCAGGGAAATGCAGATTAAAACCACAATGAGATACCTTCTTAGATCAGTCAGAATGGCCATCATTACAAAATAAAAAAGCAATGCATGCTGGTGCAGATGCAGAGAAAAGAGAGCACTTATACACTGTTGATGGGAATGTAGATTAGTACAACCTCTATGGAAAGCAGTATTGAGATTACACAAAGAACTAAAAGTAGGTCTATCATTTGATCCAACAATCCCACTACAAGGTATCTACCCTAAGGAACAGAGGTCTTATATAAAAAAGACACCTGCACCTTCCTAGGAAGGTTCATCACAGCACGATTCACAATTGCAGAGATGTGGAATCCAGCTAAAGGCCCATCAACCCATCAGTGGACAATGAAAATGTGGTATATATACCCCATGGAATACTACACAGCCATAAAAGAACGAAAATATGCCCTTTGCAGCAACATGGATGGAGCTGGACATCATTATCCTAAGTAAACTGACTCAGAAACAGAAGACCATTCTCACTCATATGTGGGAGTTAACAGTCACAAGGATGGAAGTAATAGACACTGGGGACACCAATAAGAGGAAGGGGGAAGGGAGGGTGGGGTTCATAAACTACCTATGGGACACAATGTTCATTACCTAGGAAATGGGCCATCTGAGACCCAATCCCCACCACTGCACAATATGTCCATGTAGCAAACACACTTGTGTACCCGCAAATCTAAATAAATTTTTAAAATCAAAAATAGAAAATTTGAATGAACAAAAATAAGGATCAATTGGATATTCTATAACAGAAAAACTAAGTACACATTGCATGGGTTTAATAGGTCATTTGGTCCAAAAGAACATGATTATATGACTTCAAAACAATAGAAAATATTGAAACAGGAGCAAAAAGAACTGAAAAAAGAACAGAGCATAAGAGCCGTATCGGACACAGAAGGTTAGCATATGTGAAATAGAAGAGAAGGAATGGTGCAGAAGTAACACTTGAAGAGAAAATATCCAAAAAGTTTACAAAACTAATAGAATACATAAACCCACAGAATAAAGAAGCTCAGTAAACCATAAACAGCAAAACAAAAAGAAAACCAAACCTAGGCACATCACAGCCAAGCTGCTAAAGACAAAGATATAGATAAAACGTTTAAAGTATCCAGAGGAATAAAAAACACTATATGCAGAGGAACAGCAGTAAAACTGAAGGCAGTCTTCTCAAAAGAAAAAATATAAGAAGTCAGAAGGCAAAGTTATGAGATCTTTACATACTAAAGTAAAAATAAATAGAACTACCAGCATAGAATTCTACACCCAAAGAAAAAAGTTTTCAACTATGTGAGTGCAATAAAGAGGTGTTCATATGAACACAAATTTTTAAAAATCCTTCACCAGCACACCAACACTAAAGAAAGAGAAGGCAAAAGCAAAGAAAATTCTTTCGTCAAAAGGAAATACTCCCATATGGAAATATAAAAATACAAAAAAGGCATAAAGTACACCGGAGAGATTAAATATGTGGGTGAATATAAATGAATAAAATAGTAAATGCTGTATAAAATAGTAAATGCAATATTTTGCAGTTTAATTATACGTAAAATAAAAGTACTTGACAAAAAGAATGCAGAAAGTGAAAAAGGGATAAGTAGAGCTTAAAGTTTCTAGTAGCATCAAAGATGTGGTGCAAATTATGTGTATTAGATTGTAATAAGTCAAGGGCTCCTAAGTCGTGATTTGTAAGGTAAGTAATAAAACAGCAGACTAGTAGAAGAAGGTATAACTGACAAAGTAACAAGGAAAAAAAAAGCAAAAGAAAAATATTGGCTAATCTAAAAGAAAGCAAGGATGGAAGTAAAAAAGGAATATAAAACAAATGATTCAAATACAAAGCATACGATTTAGTGGCAATTACATTCTAAACTTCATTATATATCAGTAATAAAATAAAATAAATCAAATAGTCTAAAATAAACATTAAGATTGTCAGAATGAATTGTTTAAAACCCAAATATATGCTAGTTACGAGTAACACACTTTAAATGTTAACATGCAAAAAACTTGAATATCAAAAGACTTAAAAAGAAGTCATTAACCA
The DNA here is from genome assembly GCF_000164805.1 of Carlito syrichta. Lineage (NCBI taxonomy): Eukaryota > Metazoa > Chordata > Mammalia > Primates > Tarsiidae > Carlito > Carlito syrichta. The sequence continues at coordinate 136,146 of NW_007072322.1, forward strand.
AAAAAATAAGTAGTAGCATTATATTAATATGGGAAAAGTTAAGAAGAAGTACTAGAGACAAAGAGAGCTATTTCATAATTACAAAGGGATCAGTCGAACAGGAAGATATAGAAATGGTAAAGAATTTGTGGAAAAAGAGTTGGCATGTGGTGTGCTATAATGGAACATTGACGTGACTGGTGGCAAATTTGGGTTCCGTTCCTGGCTCTGAGAATTTGTCAATTATCTTAGAGACATGGCTTTCCCTCCACGGAACTCAGTGTTTTCATCTATAAAATCATGGGGTGGACTCTATCTCCAAGGGTCTTTCAACTCTGAAATTCTCTATCTGAAGTAAATAATGAAATCTACCTCAAATCCTAACAAAGACACCAGCAGAGGTTTTTGCAGAAGTGGACAAGCTGATTCTTAAGTTTATGTGGAAATACAGAGAGCTAAAATAGCCAAAGTCAATCTTGAAGAAAAACAATATATCTGAAGGACCTACATTATTATATATTAAGCTATGCTAAACATGAACTGTGTTACTGTGTTACTGAAAAAAATATGATGGATACAGCAGAATAAAATAAAGTGCTCAGGCATATACTATCATCTAATTTGTTAAAGAAAGGTGACATTGCAGTACAGAGATGAAAGTACAGTCTTTCAAATACATAGTGCTATAGAAAGTGAATATTTACGTGGAAAAAACTGCAAAGATATTACAAATGCACACCAGATAAATTGCAAATGAGTTGCAAAACTTTTTGTGAAAAATAAAACAATAAATATTTTATAGAAAAATATCTCTAAGGATAATCTTTTTGTGACTTTGGTATGGGCAAACATTTTTTTAAACAGGGCACAAAAAACACCATTAAAGAAAAATAATTGTAACTTAGGCCACATTAAAACTAAGAACTTTTCATCAAAAAAACACCAATAAGCCGGGCTCGGTGGCTCAGCCTGTAATCCCGCGCCTTTGGGAGGCTGAGGTGAGTGGATTGCCTGAGCCCGCGGGTTCGAGACCCGCCTGGGCAGTGAGACCTCATCTCTACAATAAATCAAAAATCAGCTGGGCGTGGTAGCGCATGCCTGTAATTCCGGCTACTAGGAAGGCTGAGGCGGAAGGATTGCCGAGCCCAGCAGGTCGAGGCTGCGGTGGCCGGGGGCGGCCACTGCACTCCAGTCTGGGCGACAGAGTGAGACTTCAACTCAAAAGAAAAAAAAAACACCAATAAAAAACAGAAAAGCTATCCACAGGATGGGAAATGACATTGAAATACATATGTCTGGCAAAGACCTTCCATCAAGAATATATAAATAACTCCTACAAAACAATAAGACAAAGAAAGTCTATCAAAAATAATGACAAATGGCCTGAACAGAACTTAATTAAAAAGGATATTAAAATATTCAACACATTTTCAGAAAGGTGTTAAACTTCATTCTCATCAGAGATGCAAAGACGCAAATGAAAACCACAAAGAGATACCACTACACCCTTACTTAAGTGACTATATTAGGCAAAAAATATATATTAAATACCAAATGATAGTAAGAATTTGTAGAAATGGTATGCTGGTAAATGTTTAACAACTGGCTCTCTTAAAAAGTACATATACATGATGGAATATTATGTAGCCATAAAGAAGGACAAAATTATGGACTTCGCAGCAAATTGGATGGATTTAGAGTCCCAGTGATCTATCACAGAAACAAATAACTGAGTACCAAATGTCCTTACTCATAAGCAGACTGGAAATTATCATAATACTACAAGAAAGGGATTGGCAGCAGTGGGAAACTGCCAGAAGGGGGCACACTTCATCCATAAGGGTACCTGATCTCAAACTAAGTGGGGACCAAAGTGAGGCCCAAATTTTACCTGTACAATGAATATTTGTATACCTAATCCTGAATTGTATATGTCTCTAACATAACATTTTTAAAAATGAACAAATAAAAGCCTCAATTAGCCCCCTGCCCCCCCGTCCCCAGAGTGTAAATACTACACCATAACCAATCTCAAGCAATCATCCTAAGGTCACTGAATGCAAAGTTGGGAAGAGATGCTCACAATTGGTTCTTGAAAGACAGTATGATTCACCTCCAGAACACCACTGATGTGGAGCAAAAATAATTCTCATATATTGCCAATGGGAGTGTATATTGGTCCAATCAATTTGGAAAACTGGCAATTTCTTCTAAAGCTGAAAATATACACCCTTATTACACAGCAATTTTACTCTGGAGTATACACCCAACAGAAATGTATATATGTCTTCACAAAAAGACATGTTTGAGAATTCTCATAGCAGTATTTTAGATAAAAGGTAAAATATGAACAGTATCCGTGTCCCCATCAACAGTTTAAAAGATAAACAAATTGTAATATAGTCACATAATGGAATGCAATACATCAGCAGTCAACTAACTACAGCCCACAGGATAAAACAGGCCGTCTCCTATTTTTTTTAATACAACCTCTGAATTAAGAATGTTTGTTACAACTAAAAGGTTTTGCACAGCAAGAGAAACTATCAAGAGAGTAAAGAGACAACCCATAGAATGGGAAAAAATATTTGCAAGCTATGCATCCTACAAAAGCCTAAAATCCAGGATACACAAAAAACTCAAATGAATTAACAGAGGGGAAAAAATCCTAATAAAAAGTGGATAAAGGACATGAACACACAGACACCTCTCAAAGGAAGACATTCAAGCAGCCAACAAACATGAAAAAATGCTCAGCCTTACTAATCATCAGAAAAATGCAAATCAAAACTACAATAAGATACCACCTAACACCTGTAAGGATGGCTATCATTAAAAAGTCAAAAAACAACAGATGCTGGAGCAACTTCAGAGAAAAGGGAATGCTTCTACACTGTTGGTGGGAATGTATGATAGTTCAACCTTTGTTGAAAGCAATGTGGCGATTTCTCAAAGAACTAAAAATTGAGCTACCATATGATCCAGAAATCTCATTTCTGGGAATACACTCAGAAGAACAAAAATTACTCTACCAAAAACAATCTGCACATGTATGTTCATTGAAACACCATTCACAGCAGCAAAAACACGGATGCCCATTGATACAGGGCTGGAGAAAGAAAATGTGGTATATATGCCACATTGCGTATACTCCGCAGCCAAAAAGAAGAAGAAAATCACGTCCTTTGCAACAGCATGGATACAGCTGGAGACCACCATTCATTCATTCATCATTCATTCATGCGAACTATCACAGAAACCAAAAACTAAATATTTCATGTGCTTACCCCTACGTGGGCCCTGATCACTGGGCACACAAGCACACAGGTGGGAACGGCAGACACCGGATTCTGCTCAAGCAGGGAGGGGAGAGAAATAAGGGGACGCACCACACACGGTGTACCAGGTCGACCACCAGGGGGAGAGAGGACTCGCTGGAAGTCCCAACTTCACCCGCGTGCAGCTTATTTACGTAGTAAATCCTCACATGTACCCTGCAACTCAAATTAAATTAAATTAAATTAAATCTAATTTAATTTAATTTGATTAAGTATGTTTGTTACATTTTTAATGGTTGCATTTTAAATGGTTAGACAGTTATCTACATAAGGTCATTGATTTTGTCTCTGGGTTTACAAAGCTTAAAGTATTTGCTATCTGGCCTTGTAAGAAAAAGTGTGCTGACCTTTGCTATAAATCAATGAGGATGAATAATCTACAACAGTGATCTCAAAATGTGGCCCCTGGGCCTGAAAACTTGTTAGAAATGCAAACTCCCAGGCTCCACCCCAGACATACTGAATTAAACTCTGGGCTATGACCCAGCAATTTGTGCTTTAACAAGTCCTTCTGGTAATATGATGTATACTAAAGGTTGAGAACCATCAGTCTACAACTCTAAACATGAATGAATTGCACAAACATAATGCTGAGTGTAAGAACATAGATACAACAAAGAACATACTATATGATCCCATTTATATATTTGAAAAAAAACAGGTAAAGCTATTTAAAAATTAGGACAGTGGCTAGTCATGGAAAGTGATTAGTGGCTGGAAGGGAGCGTGAGTGTAGTACAGTACTGGCTTACAGATAGATGCCTTCTGGCTGTGTCCTCATATGGCAGAGAGAGGAAGAGAGATAGCAGCTGATGTCCCTTCCTCATCTTATAAGGGCACCAGCTCTATAGAATTAGGGCCTCACCTTTACGGCTTCATTTAACCTTTATCACCTTCTCATAGGCCCTATATTCAAACACAGTCATATTGCGGAGTTAAGGTTCCACATATGAATTTTAAGGGGTCACAAACATTCAATCCACATCATATCATAAAGAAAACACAAAGGGTGTTTCTCAGGCAGAAGAAAAGTAATCTCATATGGAAGTTCAGAAAAGCAACAACAAAAAAATGAAAAACAATGAAAATGTTAACAATGTTAAAGAATACTGATAATATGCTCAATATTATCTTGCTGGGATATAAAATATATGACAAAAATTAAATGATAGATAGTAGATAAAGCATTCATGAAGCGAGTAAAAATGACCATTTATATTAAGTTGTTATGAGTCAAGAATGAATTTGCACTTTTTATAGTAAACACTGAAATAATAGCAAAAAACATGAATCTTCAAGCTAATAGAATAGAAAAAAAGCACATATATATATACACATATATACACACACACATATATATTCAAGCATTCTAAAATGCAACAAGAGAAAATAAGAACACAGGTAGATGGAACAAATAGAAATCACTTAATAAATTGATAACTTTAAGTGCCATTGTATTTGTAACTATAGTAACTGTAAATAGAGTAATGCTCCAATTTAATAAATGTTATCAAACCAGAACTTACCAAGTTTCAACTACGTGTAATTTATCAAACATAACTGCAAAACATAAAATAAAAAGATTGAAAATAAATGAAAGAAAAAAGATAGACCATGCAAACACTAACAGGTGGCTGATACGGCAATGTAAACATCAGAAAAGGAAGACTTAAGAGCAAAAAGCATTGCCAGAGAAAAATAAGAATAGTTCATAATGATTAAGAGTTAAATTCAAGAGGAAATGTTAATCATTCTAAATTTATTCGCTTAATAACATGACTTCAAAATATCTTTTGAAAAAAATGACAGAAGCTGGGCTCGGTGGCTCAGCCTGTAATCCTGCACCTTTGGGAGGCTGAGGTGAGTGGATTGCCTGAGCCCGCAGGTTCGAGACCCGCCTGGGCAAGTTGGCAAGACCTCATCTCTACAATAAATAAAAAACTAGCCAGGCATGGTAGCACACGCCTGTGGTTCCAGCTACTTGGAAGGCTGAGGCGGAAGGATAGCCGGAGCCCAGCAAGTTAAGGCTGTGGTGGCCGGAAGCGGCCACTGCACTCCAGTCTGGGCGACAGAGTGAGAGTCCAACTCAAAAAAAAAAAAAAAAATGACAGAAGTAAAAGAAGAAAAAGGCAAATACAGAAGCATAGTGACATTTTACACACTTTTGTCAGTAAATGATGGAATAAACAAAAACAAATTAGTAAGGATAAAGAAGATATGAAAAATACAATTAGCAGAATGAACTAACCAATATATATGTAGAGCATTATATCCAACAACTATAAAATACATAGTATCCAAATACCCATAGAACATGTATAGAACTGCCCATTTTGCTGGGCCACAATGCAATTCTCTACATATTTCAAATGAACAAAATCATAAAATAATTATTTAGCTATAACATAATTATGCTAAGAAACAATAATGAAAAGGTAACTAGAAAAGCTTTAATTTTTGGAAACTGAGCAATATATTTGTAAATAAACCAAGAGAAATTGAAAAATATTATGAACTGAATAATAGTAAAAATTCTGTTTATTAAAACTTACAGGATTTGACTTCTACATCTGAGTAAAATGGGATAGTTCATGGAAGGTCAATATTTCCACTGAAAACAATTAGAAAAATGTCAGATGGATTTTTGAAATCATATATATTTATAGACACCAAGAACTGTGAAAGTAAGCAAGACTAGAGGGAATTCAATTCCAAAATGAAGAGTCTCTCAGAGGTAAACTGGGGATCTGCAGCTGTCTCTGAGAATATATACTGGATGTCAATTTGAGGATTGAGAATCTGGGCTAGGTCTAGGTTGATTGTTGCTGCTGGGGGACAGATAGACCAAAAGGGCTTTTGACAGTTCTACAAGGTTGAACTGGCAAAATTTAGATTAGCCAGATCTCAAAAAATGACTGGTTTCTCCTTCGGGGTATTTGCTGAACTCCAAAGCTAAAGTGAACAGGAAGGTAAAGAGCTTAAGTCACAATTTTGGAAAAGCAAAACAGAATTATTTCTAGTCTCCCAGCGAGTAAGATGAAAAGGTTGACAGTATTGGAAATAGGACTAAGAGCAAGTAACAAATGAAAGTCCCAGAAGGAGTAGTAAATTAACACCCATATCTTCCATCCACTTTTTGTAGATCTGTAACCTGTCGAAAAAGTCCACAGTTGGTCCTTAGCAGAACTTTTGGCAGACTGGAATGACAAAATTGATGTCTTAAAGGATGTTAAATGTATAGCTGATACTCCCTCAAAAGTTTTTACCAAATTCTGTACCTTCACAGGACAGGAAGCTAAAGAGATATTTCCAAAATCTCTAAGTCACATGGAAAAAATGTCCATGGTCTCTCAGTGCTGCGGTTACAAAGACATGCCATGCTCTCAAATAAATGTTTTGGGGGAGCCAAGTAGTAAAAATGGTAAGCTGAGATTCATCATCACTAAATCCTAGTTTCCATCAGCTCAGTCTGTGATTAAAAAATTTAGCCCCCTACTCTAACTGCCTAGGAAAGGAAAGGGTGAGCCTCCTTGAGTGGAAGAAAATACCATCCGGAGTTTCTGTTTTTATACACAATATTGAACAAACTAAATTGATTTAATTTGCAGCAACATAAAACCACAATAAGATGTCATTGCATAGCTATCCAATGAGCCAAAGTTACAAATTCTGACATACAAGAATGCTGTTGCCAAGAATGTGATGTGTCACCAATTCTTTTTTTTTATAACTAAATAAGATTTACTGAAAATAATGAAAAGTGTAGTACAGACACATCAAACACAATGATAACATCTGCCTTGTGAAAAATACAACTATTATAATGTGAAATCAAATGTACAATTGGAAATTTTCCAAAGGAAAAAACACAGCATAAACAAAAATACTTTTCTTTGAGATAGGGACACAGCATGTCATTGTTTTTCTCATCACAATATAATGTGTCACCAATTCTTATGCAATACTGTGGAAATGCAAGTTGGTACAACCACTTTGGAAAACTTTTTGAAACTACTTCATCCATTTGAATATATAAATATCCTATGACATAGCAATTCTACTTATATGTCATTACCCAATAGAAATGCATGCATATTTGTACCAAGAAACATGTTCAAAAGTGTTCATAAAAACATTATTGAGACTCCCAATTTATTCTTGATTTACATTAGAAATCCATGCACCTATGCACCAAAAGACATGCACAAAAAACGTTTATAGCAGCCTTAATTGTAGTAGACAACATTGGACACAACCCGCATGTCCATCAACCATAAAATAAATCAATAAATTGTGTTACTTGAAAACTCTACAGAAATGACAATTAATCAATATAGCTACATGCAACAACATGAGTGAATCACACACAAAAATGTTAAATCAAAGAAGGAAAGCATAACAATTCCATACAGAGTGGTTCCATTTTTAGAAATTTCAGCAAGGTAAAACTCATCTGCGTGCGGTGATAATGAGAATAATGGCCACCTTTGGGGAGGAGGGAGCAATGTTGGAGGAAGCTTCTGGGATACTAGTTATGTTCCATTTATTGACCTGGGTGATGATGACACTTTGTGATGATACATTTTATCTGTACTGACTGGTTTGTTCACCTTTCTGTAAGGTACTATCCTTCAGTTTAAAAATTTTTAACAATCAGGCAGATTTTTTTGGTTGAGGGAGCAGAAGACATGTCATAGACCAATTCATGTGGCAAATTATGAGACATTCTCCCTTGGATACCTTATTTTGGAAGGGATGGCCTCTAAGTGTCTCCTTATTCTGCCCCTACCAACTGGGGATGCAGGAGACCGTAAGTTTTCATTACGAGTTTTTAGCATTATTTAATATTTAACTCTGTGCGTGCATCTCATTACTAATACTTAAAATAGACAAAAATAAAAATGCACATAGATGAAAATAAATAAATAAAATGAAGAAAATAATCTTCTGTTGGAGAGGAAATAAACCAGAGGGGCTTTTGACAATTACACAAGGCTGAAGTGATAAAGTTTAGATTAGGCAAGCCTCAAAAAGATGACTATAGACATATTATAAATCTTGTGATATTTATAATACTCGGTAGGGTGAATCATATGAGATCATAAACATAAAAGACAGACAGGCCTGGGTATGAACCACATACCCAGAAATAGTTTCTTGACCTTGAAAAAGTTATTTAGCCTCTTCAGGATCCCATTTATTTATTTATAAAATAGAAATAAATTATAGCAATCACAGAATATGCTTTCATAAGAATTATGAGATAACAAATGTAAAGTAATTAAGACAATGCCTGACATGTTAAAAAAAACTTCAATAATGGTTTCACTATTATTGCTGTTGGCATTTCTATTGTGACTAAGGACATGGTAGCTTTTACAGTGCTTTCCATTTTGCCAAATGCCTTTGCATTTATTATCTCACTGGATTCCTCCACAAAACTGTTATAAATGGACCAAAGATCATGTTATGCATTTTAAATCATGAGCAAACTGAGACACCCAAAGGAAAAATTACCTTCTGAAAGTCAGGCAACAAGATACCAAAGAACCAGTAACAGAACCCTCAACTCTTCACTCTTTTCCCCAATTTCAGAATACTTTGTACCATGCCACATTACCTGTGAACATGGTATGGCTCTATCCCACTACTCATATTCAACTCAAATTGCACTTACTGCTGAACAGAGCTCAGGAATATTTCCTCAGTATCCAAGAATGACAAAGGTACTCAGCAGTTGTGTATAATGAGAAATCCTACAATCTATTTATTCGACCAACTTTCCCCTGCCTTCACTTATGATATCACATGCCTTCATACTGAATTTGAAGTCTGTGGTCTGTCATTCTAATCATCTCCTTGTGCATACCACAAAATAAACTTCCTTGTCTCTATCTCCCTTCGTCTTACTCAATTAGCAAAACAAAATCCTGGTTAAATCTAACTCGATGCCTACTCTTCAGCTGTGCTTGATTGAGCAGCTGAACATGTGGATATGACTGGACAAAAAACACATAATCAAATTGGCCTGTCTAAATTCAAGTAGGTCCTTGGTGATGCTCAGTAAATCTACCACATTTTTTCCCATCCACTCTCCTAGAAGACTATTTCCCACCTCCTCTTTACTAAAATTACCAAACCTTCTTCCCACCGTCCCTCTCAGTTGATGACCTTGTTCTCTATTTCACTGAGAAAATCTAGGCAGTTGGAAGAAAATGTCTACAAGCTTCTTTCGTCCCCTTGCCCACTAGCATCATCCAAATATATATTATGCCTTATTTTCAATGACCATGGATAAACTTTCCCTGCCTTTACCCTTGCACTTGTGAATCGTATACCCTCTTCTCTGTCCCTTAAAGGATAGAACTACAGAAATTCTACCCTCTCTTTTGTGTATCATTAACTCTCCATCTTTACTGGAGAATCAGCACTCTGTGACATATCTCATTCTTAAGATCTTCCCCTTAACCCCACATCCTCTCATAGCTATGACTTCATTTCTTTGCTTTTTTTACAGCAAAACTCTCTTAAAAAGTCATCTAAACTTACTATCCTTATTTTTTTCAGTTTTAGTGAGATATTATTGGAAAAATATAAATTGTACAAATTAAGGTGTATAATATGATAATTTGATATACATTGTGAAATAATTACCACAATAAGGTTAATTCACATATCCATCACATCACATAGTTTCTGCTTTTTTTTCTTTTTTATAAGGTGTGAACATGTAAGATTTACTGTCTTAGCAAAGTTGAAGTATAATGTACAGTATTATTAGCATAGTCATTGGGCTATACATTAGATTCTCAGTACTTATTCATGTTATAACTTAAAACGTTGACCAATATCTCCCCATTTCTCCCATTCCCCAGCCCTTGACAAACACTGTTCTATTCTTTGCTTTCATGAATTTTATTTCAACATTTTTAGATTCTACATATAAGTATTTTTGTATCTGGCTTATTTCTTTCAGCATAATGTCCTCCAAGTTAATCTATGTTGTTGCAAATGGCAGGATTTCCTGTTTTGTATGGCCAAATAGTATATATACCACATTTCTTTATTGACCCATCTGTCTATGGACACAAGTTGCTTCCATATCTTAGCTATTGTGAATCATGCCGAAATAAGTGCAGATAAGTCAAGATATTGATTTCATTTCCTCTGGTGTATACCCAGAAGTGGAATTACTGGATCATAAGATCAAGTCTGCTGTTGAAGCCCTCTACTGACTTTTTCTGTTCTGTCATTGTATTCCTCAGCTCCAGGAATTCTGTTTGGTTCTTTTTTACAGGTTCTATTTCTTCACTAAAGTTCTCATTTTTTTCATGCACTCTTTTCTTGTTTTTATTTAGTTTTCTATCCATATTCTCTTACCTCCTATTAGGCTTCTGTAAGATGATTATTTTGAATTTTTGTCAGGCACTTTATAGATCTCCATTTTTGAAGAGTCAGTTACTAGAGCTGTAGTAATTTTCTTTGGTGTTGTCATGCCTGTCTGATTCTTCATGATTTTTCAACACCTTATTTTGGTGTCTGTGCATTTGAAAGAGCAAACACCTCTTCCAGTCTTTACAGACTGGTTTCAGCAGGTATTGACTTTCTCCTGTTGAGTTCCCAGGTTGATGGGATTGCTTCTGGTATCACAGCTGAGTGAGATTGCAGATGCATCACACGGATGCTGCAGGATCTGTAGTGGGGTCCAAGGTTGGCAGGCCTGTTACCTAGTTTGGCATGAACCCTGTCTGGTTCCTTGGAAGACGGGACTGCCCCCAGGACCTTTGTTGGTAGGGCTGGTACTAGAACAAGGGTCTACAATTGGGTCTGAAACAGCCTGTTATCAGGTGCAGGAACCAGAGTAGTCCCTGCTTGGTCCCTTAGAGGGCTCCCACCAGCTCATGGGGTGTGTTGCTTGGCAGGCAGAACTGGCCCTGGATTACAGCTAAGTAGCACTGAAATCAAGTTACAGAACTGTTTCAGGGTCCACAAATAGGATCAAGGTCTGAAGACCTGCCTGCATTGGCACAGACATTGTGTCTCCCTCAGGGTCCCTGGTAAGAATGGATCACTCCTGGACCATAGCTGAGGTAGGCTGGAGATGGGTTTAAGGGCTGCTTTAGGATCCTGGTTGTGGAGGTCTGAAGGCCTGCCACTGGGAGGCCGAGTTGCGCATGACTCCACCCATTTCCTTTGGAGGATGGTGCTAGTGGCAGAACTAAGGCTAATTGGGGCTTTAGCTGAGTGCACAAGGGGATGGAGCTGTATCCAGGTTTGTAGCTGGAACCACACTCAGCGAGCAGGTAGGGCATGGATCTGCTTTCTCTAAACAGCCCTTCTTGGTCTTGGGCTCCACTGGAATTTAACAAATTCCTACTTCAATCCCAAAGTTCCTACAAAGACATTTTTATTGGTGGATGGCTGCCAAATAATTGTTGCTGTAGTGAGGACCAGTGGGAAAACCTCCTATTCTGCCATCGTGCCACCCAATCTCTATCTTTCTGTTGTCCCTTGAATTGGCCTTACTGATACTTTTATACAGCATACCACTAAATGACTCATTTGCCAGATTATTTGCCAAATCTAAATTCTATGGACAATCTATGTGACTTACGGTAACATTTGACATAAGTGTTCACTCTTTCTTGAAAGATTGTCTTTATTTGACTTCCAGTATACCACATTCTTCCCTCTTTGTTTTTCTCCTACCCCCGGCTTCTAATCATTAGTCTGCTTTGCTGGCCACTGCTCATCTCTCTGCCTCTAATGTTAGAAAGCCCAAGGGCTTAGTGCTTAAACCTTTCTCTGTACTCATTCCTTAAGTGATATCCTCTGGGCTCTTCACTTTAATTATGTTTATATGCTGATGACTCCAGAATTTCTATTTCTAGACCAGATCTCTTCCCTAATGAGCACCTGAAACTTAACATATCCAAAACCAAAATCCAGATTTCCACCCCTAAGTCTATTTTTCCTAAAGTTTTGATAATCTAATGAAATGGCTTTTGCAACCTCCCCATTATGGATGTCACAAATAAATTGGAAGTTATCTTCACTCTTTTTTCTCATTCCCTATATCCAATCCATCAGCAAATCCTGTTGCCTCTACCTTCAAAATACATTATACTCTGACCACATATTGTCACATCCATTTCCACTGCTGCCATGCCAGTTTGCCACCGTTATCTTTAGCCTATCCTATTGCAAGAGTCTTATAGGTTTTTGTTTCCATCTTTGAACTCCTGCTGCCTATTCCTCAGGATGCAATCAAAGTTAGCCTTTCTAAACACATGTGACATCATGTAACCCAATTGCTAAAAATGCCCAATAGCATTTTTATAACTTATTTCACTTAACTTCTTGCCTTTCCCAAATACATCAAGTATGCTTCCACCTCTGCCTGGAATATTCTCTGCCAATGCATGGCTCCCTGCCTTCTTCCAAGTATTTTATCAAGTGTAACCTTAATAGAGAGGACTTCCCTGTCTTACTACCTGAACAATTAACAGTCTCTCACATCTGTACACACTTGCCCTTTATATGTGCTGCATTTTTCTCCATAGCACTTATCATCAGGATAACTCTATTTTCCATCTCCCCCCGCCCCTCCCCACAAGAACATCTTCATGAGGGTAACAGTTTGCCTGTTTTTTATACTGTTTTTTCCCCAGGACAGTTCTTGGCATACAAAAAGTCCACAATAAATATACATTCTATCTGCAGTCACTTTTCATATGTAAAGTAAAATATTCACAGATTCATGGGATTAGGACATTGATATCTTTTGAGGGACATTATTCAGCCTACCATAAAGTAAAGAACAATTCAAGTAATGAAAGAGGTAACATTTATATGGTCCTCACTATGCACCAGGCCATCAATCTAAACATTTTACATATGGTGTCTTATTGAATTCTCACATGCCACACTAATTGGTAGTTGCTATTACTATCTCCATTGTACAGCTATTTAAGAAGATTAGTTTTTCAGGAGGTTGGGTTGAGTAACCAGTAGGATATTTTCCAAATCCAAACTTCTAAAATTCTGACTTTTTTTACTGGACCAATTCATTTCATAAGGCGGGCATACGGAGGCTCTGCTGCTTGTACTGACATAAAATTCAAAATAATCCAGAATAAAACCATCTCTTTGCCAACTGTTCAAATCTGTCAATACCCTCCAACCCATATTCATCCCAAGCTTTCTCTCTAATGCAAGAATTTACCATCACTCACCCAACCCCCCAGGTGCCTTTGGCTTATCTCTGCAGAGAGAGCAATGTCCACCAACAATTTATTTTGCTCACCTAATATTTTTCAGTCCCCTTAATAGCAGGCAGCATCATGTGGCTAGCTCTAGATAATTCAATATGTGTGGAAGGAAGATGGGGCATGTTTAGGTTGAGAAGGTGAAAAGTCACTGTATGATTTCCCAGTCGTTTCTTCTGCAATGAAAATCATGGAGGTCAATGTGCCAAATGATTCAGCTGTAAGGTGCCCTCAGTCTGTGTACCTGAGGGACTGGAGCAGAGTTTCTCATGATAACCAGCCTTAGAAAGGTACTGAAAAAATAAAGAAATGTTAGTTTTGTTTGGACAATGAGAGGGGAAAGTCTGTTACCACAGCATCACCTAGATGAACCTAACACACCTTCACTCATGGGCACCTCTGAGTCATTTGCTATACAGCTGAGAATGCATGTAGTCTCTCTACTGCCAAGTAAGACGTGTATAGTGTCTGTCTGAGGAAGGGAGAAAGAAAGTCCCCTGGAGAGTCATTTATTCTAAGAGGAGTGAGCAAGACATCTAGCTGTGCTGTTCTCCTAGAAAGAGCAATATGGGGCCTGACCATGTCTCCTCCTGACACCAAATGCTCAGGTATATTTAGAGTCCAGTAGCAGATAACATGAGGCCTCATCTCTACAATAAATCAAAAAATCAGCTGGGCGTGGTAGTGCATGCCTGTAATTCCGGCTACTCAGAAGGCTGAGGCGGAAGGATCGCCGGAGCCCAGCAGGTCGAGGCTGCAGTGGCCGGGAGCGGCCACTGCACTCCAGTCTGGGTGACAGAGTGAGACTCCAACTCAAAAAAAACACAAAAAACAAACAACAAAAAAAAGCAGATTGTTATCAATGAAGGTGACCTATAGATATGTAATTAATTTTGTTCAGTTAACACAGTCGTTGTTATTGGTGGTGGTGGTGGTTTGTTTTCCTTATATTTTTTCAACTGAACATTTTCTGAGACTATATTATGGGAGACAATTCAAGTGGAAAGTAAGTCATAGATCCTTTTGTCAAGGAGTCCACAGTCTAATAGGGAAGTAGGAATGTATTCACTTAAATACAATGTAAGGTAGAATCAAGTCAATGTTGTTGGGGATAGGCATACTCCGAGGGAGTGAATGACTCAGAGGACTGGGTCATAATGAGGAAAGGAGTGTCCTTGTTTGACTCCCCACCACCCAACCCTCCTCCACTACTAACAGAATAATCTCAGGCCTTGAAACTTGGATAGTACATTTATTTGCATAAGATTCTTACAATAAAATAACTCGTATTTTGCTCACCGTTAAAGTTCAAACATTTTTTAAAACTTTCCATATACTTTTCTCGTTTTTATATTAAGACAGCTTTCAATAGTTTTAGCCAAAGTATGTCCCATATCAAAACAATATATAATGCCCTTAGCAAAGACTTGAAGGACTAAAATGCATATGCACTACTTATAACTTTGGTCAAAAACATATGATCGCAGAATTATTATAAATTTGTCATAAAGATGGATGATGATCTGACCCTAGAGCTGAGAAATGAAACTTTTTACACAAGGTTACCAAAAGAATCTGGCCTGCCCTAAACATATTACCAGTATTAAACTATGCTACCCATGCTTGCTCTGGCCCTGGGAACAGCTGTGCAATGAATGCTGCTTGAGCCATCTTTGCAGTAAGATTAAGTTGACTGAAGCACTTTCTGTAGTAAAATCTAACACAGACAAAAGTTTAGTATTGGAAAGTAAGTCTCAAGTTGAGAAGGGGGGCAGCTGATCATAGAGTACCAACTCTACAACCTCCTGAATTTCATTTTTATCTCATTGAATGCAATTTACACAGGGGTGAAATTTAACACTTTGTTCCAACAAACCCTTCCACGTTGTTTCCCCTTAGTGTAACTAATACAGACTGAAATTTTTTCAAAGAATTTCCTAAAAAATTTTCTAAATATTATGGGAGAAAAAGAAAAGAAGCATCAGTGGCTCAGCCTGTAATCCCGTGCTTTGGGAGGCTGAGGTGAGTGGATTGCCTGAGCCCGCGGGTTTGAGACCCGCCTGGGCAACTTGGCGAGACCTCATCTCTACAATAAATCAAAAAGTCAGCCGGGCATGGTAGCACATGCCTGTAATTCCGGCTACTTGGAAGGCTAAGGCGGAAGGATCGCCGGAGTCCAGCAGGTCGAGGCTGCGGTGACCGGGAGCGACCACTGCACTTCAGTCTGGGCGACAGAGTGAGACTCCAATTCAAAAAAAAAGAAAAGGAAAAGAAGCAAACACACAAAGTGAAAAACACAAAATGAAGACAAAGTTCCGCTTATAAAAAAAAGTCAGGGTCTAGCCCACCTCCTCCACCTACTGTCTTGCTCCAAAATGCCAGCACAATGTTGCAACACCTCGCCTTGGTTCCTTCTTTAGCATATGACTACTGTGTTATTTTGTTCTCACTGAAAATTTGTCAAACCTACTACCCAAACTTTTCCCCCTAAACAAGAAAATACTATCTGTGATATAATAAGATGGAGAAAAAGTGAAAGAAAGAAGGAGGGAGGGGAAAAGAGAGAGAGAAACAGACAGACCGACAGACAGACAGAGAATGATCAAGAAATCGATTCCCCTTATGTTGACTACATATTAAGATCCTCCCGCTTAAATATCTCCCTCTGGTGAATGACCTCATAGATAATATTCTTACCTTCATGAAGGCTGGATTCCATGCCAAATACAGATATAACTTTATCTTAATGCAGCATCCATATACCTAGATTTGTATACATTTAGTGAGAATAACAAGGCAGGTGTGGAGGGAAAAAGAATTTCATCAGCTCCAGCTCTTCACAAAATATAGTTCCAGAATATTTATGCAGAATCTCTTGTATAATGGAAAATTTTGTGTTCCACAAAAGATTTCTGAATCAGTGCTGAGGTGGGACCCACAAATCTGCATTTTTACAACAGATCAGATGATTATGATGTACTGAAAGTTTGAGTCCCTGAAACAACGGCTCAGGCAAAGTTAGATTATTGAATTCAGATTATGTTACCCCAAACACTTATTATGTGCCCTGAACTATGCCACATGCTTTTACATACATGAAATTCTATAAATCTCACACCAGTCCCCTCGAAAAGGCCCCATTTTACTTTCAAGGAAACAGAGGGACATAGAAATAAAGTGACTTCCTCAATAATTGGAAGCATAGCCACTCAAGGTGGAGTTAATAAAAAAAAACAATGTGCTAGTTCCAAAGAGAAGTGTGATAGGTGGAAAGGAAAAATTAAGGAGTGGTTAAGTGCATAGACTCTGGATCCAAGGCTGGTTGAGTTTAAATCCCACTTTTATCACTTTCTAGCTCTGTGACTTTGCAAAAGGCATTCAACACCTCTGTGCCTCAGTTTTCCCCACTGTAAAATGGGAGCGAGACCTGTCTTAATCTGTTTTCTGTTGCTTATAACAGAATGCCCCAAACTGGGTAATTTATAAAGAAAGGTGTATTTGTTTCACAGTTCTACAGGATGGAAAGTTCAAAGGCATGGCACTGGCTTGTGGCAAGGGCTTCCATGCTGCATGAAAACTTGGTGGAGAGGTCAAAGATAAAACCCAGGGTGCATAAAAAAGAACAAAATCATGAATTTCGCAGCAACCTGGATGGAACTAGAGTCTATAATACTGAGTGACCTCTCACAGAAACAAAGATCCGAATATCACATGTTCCCACTCATATAATGGACCTTGAACATCCAACGTAATACTATAAGAAAATGACTGACGGTACTGGGAAACTATGGGGGGAGGGGGACGGGATTAACAGTAGCAAATATCTGTCGGGGGATGGGAAAACACCTCTTATCAACAGGGTGCCTGAATGAAACGTAATTGTACACCTAACCCTTAACTGTACCCCCACAAAACCATAATAAAAAATACTGATTAATAAAAAAAAAAAAGACAAAAAAAAACCCAGGGTCCATGCTAACTTCATAACAACTCAATCTCTCTGGAACTAATACATTCCTTGGAACTAACTCAGTCTTTGGAGAGTCAGAACTTAGTACCAGGAGTACAGCACCAAGCCATTCACAAGGAATCTGTCCCCATGACACAAACAGGTCCCACTAGGCTCCACCTTCCAACACCGCCATACTGGGGATCAAATTTCAACATGAGTTTTGGTGAAGAAAAACCATATTCAAACTGTAACATTCTCCTCCTGGCCTCCCCAAACTCATGCCCTTCCCACAATCATTCCATTCCCATAGTCCCCCAAATCTTAACTTGTTCCAGCACTGGAATGTGAAGATGTTGCCACTTAGAGTCTAAATTATAACTGACAAGGTGGGTGGAGTGGTTCACATCTGTAATCCCAGCACTTTGGAAGTCTAAAGCGGGAGGATCACTTGAGCCTAAGAGTTCGAGACCAGCCTAGGCAACATAGCAAGACCTCATCTCTATAAAAAAGAATTAGCTGGGTGTGGTGGTACACACCTGTGTTCCCAACTACTTGGGAAGCTGAGGCAGAAGAATCACCTGAAAAAAGTAACACCAACTCAAAAGTCCAAAACTCAAAGTCTCATCTGAGACCCAAGGCAAGTTTTTCCAGCTGTGAGTCTGTAAAATAAAAAGCAAGTTATTTGCTTCTAGGGTACAAGGGTGGGACAGACATTTGGTAAATATTTCTATTCAAAAAGGGTGGAATAGAACAAAAGAAAGGAATAACAGGCTACTTGCAAGTCTGAAACCCAGCAGGGAAGACATGAAATCTTAGAGTTCCACCATAGTTTTTCACTCCATGTCTGCATCCTGAGGACACTGACGTGAGGATTGGCTCCCAAGGTCTTGAGTAGCCCCACACCCATGACTTTGCTGGGCACAGCCCATGTGGCTAGTCTCAAGAATTGGAGTTCAGTGCCTGCAATTTCTCCGGCTGGCATTGCACACCGACAGCTCTACAGTTCTGGGATCCCAGGGATGACCCCGCCCCTGTGGCTCCACTAGCCATTGCCCTGGTGGAAACTCTCTATGACAACTCTGCCCCTGCAGCTGGTCTTTACTTGGACTCTCAAGCTTTCTGATATAGCCTCTGAAATGCAGGTGAAGTCTGCCAAGCCCCTACTGCTCTAAACCAAAACCTACTTTGTAGATTTGAATGCATACGGCACTTAGAACAATACTCTCAGCATATAGTAAGCTCTGTGTAAGTGGCAGCTATTATTGTTATTATCTTATTGCTCTGATTGTAATTGCGTGCATTAACCACAGATCTTTTTTTTAAACAGCAATTGATATATCAAAAGAGCTGGTCTCCTGCAACTTCATCACCAGCCTCCCTAAGGAACTGCTCACCATCAGTATATACCACCTCTCAGGGTCCCTGAAAACTTAGAGAAATGGACCTTAACTCCAATTCTATGCTGCAGAGAGGACTCTATCCTCACAAGTTTGTTACAGTGGCTGCTATGTCCACCATTAGAACCATCCATGATGTTTACACACTGAAGAGCTCAAACAAATTATAAGTAACTTAGCAAGGATGAGAAGTACCATAGAAATCTGCTAAGTTTTGAAAAACAGCCAACTGAAACTTAGTTAAAAGCAAAGTTCTCAGGAAATGGAAAGCCTGCTAAGGAAATTTCAGAACACAGATTATCACAATATGTGACACTTGGGAGAGGCTCTAGCACCAATTTGTCTCATAGTGACTAATTCCTGTGCAAAATAGCACCAACTTAAGGCCTGTCAGCTTTCCTATAACCAAAATAGGTGTGTTTACTAAAAGCAGCACTCCTAAGTGCTCTGGGAATCACTAAACTACTTACTGCATATTATTGGGAATGCTTCATAAAGATATTATATAAGCAAGCACCTGGACAATGAATAGATGGCAAGAGGAGAAAGGACATCATAAACAAAATGCACTTATTATTGCCGTCTCCTTCTCCTTACCTGGGGAGAAGGGAGCTAGGGAACGGCCCGTGATACAAGCCATACCTCTACGTTTCTCCTTCCCAATGATAGATGCTGGTACTAGACACCATGAAAGGTGGGGCTGTGGTGAAGAGGAAGGTTAGCCAGGGAAGATGTGCCTTTCTTCCCTACAGAACTATAGATGCTGCTAATTCAGGTGCTCAACAAATATGAAACTTCATAATTCAAATAACTACTCCCACAACAGCAAGGTAGCTCCATCCAGCTAATAAAAATAGACATGCTCCAAGTAGCTGCTCTCCAATAAGGAGCAGCTTTTCTTGGAGGAACCAAGTAATTGCCTGCCTTCTATCATTTTTTTAAAAATCAAGGTCTCACTCTGTCACCCAAGCTGGAACGCAGTGGCACAATTACAGCTCACGGCAGCCTCAATCTCCTGGGTTCAGGTGACCTTCTGCCTCTGCCTCCCAAGCAGCTGAGAATACAGGCATGCGCCACAACACTCAGCTAATGTTTTTTGTAGAGATGAGGTCTCGCTATGTTGCCTAGGCAGGTCTAAAACTCATAGGTTCAAGCGATCCTCTCGCCTTAGCCTCCCAAAGTTCTGGGATTACAGACAAAAACCACTGCACACCGCCCCCATCTGTTATAATTTAGATTCTAGATGTCAACATCTTCACATTCCAGAGCTGGGCTGGAAGAAATTTTAAAGATGATACTACTAAGTGGTCAAATAAGATAAGGAGAGAAGATTAACCATTGGCTAAGAAGCAATGGATGTTCAATAAATATTTATAGATTTAAGCATAAGTGAATTACAGTGGGTTATCAAGCTTAGGAACATGACTTTTGATCACGAATGGGATGTGACTACAGCACATTAAGACTCAATTTTCTTGTCTGGCTACTAAATTGGCTTCTCTTCCATCTCCTGCTTGCAATAATTCTTCCAAGGATATTCACAAGAGCTCAAACACAATATCATATAGTTCTTTCAGCATTTTGGGATGCAATTCACCTGTAATACAAACCAAATTCATTTCTTTGTTGTCCACCATCTCTTGAAGTATAATTCCTTCTCTATAAAACTTATTCTAATATTTTGAAATGAGGGCATTACTGACATTTGAAGTGGGACAATTGTCTTATAAGAGTATATCTGGCTTTTGCCCACTAAATACCAGCAAAGTGCTCTCCTCTTCTATTTATTGGGTAAACAAAAAACTAGCACACGCAATGCCAAATGCTCCCTGGCTGTACCTCTCCTGACTGTGAACAAATCCATCATTTCCAATGTGATGACCTTTCTCCTTGTTGGAAAACAGGGACATAAAACAAGAACTGAATATATATATAAGACATGACACTTGGGCATTTAAACATGAGAAAATAATGGGAAACAAATGACTTTCATTAAAAAAATTTCAGTTCCTACTGCATGCCATGCATTTGCCGTTATGAACGGCAGTGAACAGAACAGACAAAATTTTTTATCCTCAAAGAGATTACATTATTATAGGGAAGATATTGACAATAAACAAGCATATACTTGATGATATGAAAAGCTATGGGAAAACGGCCAGAGAAAGGTCCTCTGAAAAAATGATACTGGATAAGAAAAAGTTAGGAGATTACGATATTCCGTAAGAGAGGTAATCATGGGTAGACAAGAGAGAGATGGCATAATTCCAAAGGAAGCTGACAGGATTTTCTGACATTTGTGCAGTACATGAGGGAGAGAGAAAATATTATTATTGGTCTTATCCACTGGGGGAAAGGTGAGAATGAGATGCCTTTTACTGAGCTGGAGTACGAGGTTTATTTCTGTTGTTGTTGTTGTATTGTTGTTGCTGCTGCTGCTGCTGCTGCTGCTGGCATTTTAGGAGAGACTAGGTACTCAAGAGTTTGGTTTGGGTCATTCCTCTGAGTGAAGACACTGAATACGCAGTTGAAAATATATCAGTTAGAAAAGATGTTAAGGCTGGAGAGATGGCAGTTGTCACCGTGTAGATCATATTTAAAGTCATTTAGGAGATACCCTAGGAGAGAACAGATCAAGAAAAGTGGGCTTAGGAGCCAGCCTTAGGGCATCCCAATATATGGAAGGCAGGACAGGAAATGAGTGAAAGAAGCTGAGAGTGGCTAGTGAGGTAGGAGGATAATTAAAAGAGAATGGGGTGATAGAAGCCAAGGGGAGGTAGAGTTTCAAGAAGAAGAAAGTAAAGTGCAAAGTTTCAGATGCTGGTGAAAGATCGGGTATGACGAGCAGAGATTGGACAGTGGATTTGATAAAGTGGAGGTTCTTAGCAAGGTTGCCAAGAAAAGTTTCAGTGGAATGATGAAATGGAAAATCTGACTGCAATGGATTTATAAGAGAATGAGAGGAGAAAAGGGAAACCGTGAGTATAGAAAATTCTAAGAAATTTCACGGTGGAGAGAAGCAGAAATATACTTCAAAAAGCAGAAAGGGAATGGGAAATCAATGGAGTTGTTTTGAGGAGCTTTAAGGCATTACAGCATGTTTGCTGACAGATGAAAACAATTAAGTAGAAAACGAAAGGTTGGTGAAGCAGGAGAGATAGGTGAGACTTAGTGAAGTACTTCTCTTGAGTGGAATTCAGGGTACAAGTGGAGGGAGTCCATTAGCCCAAAGTACACACAGTTCAGAAAAACAGAAAACAAGGCAGGCTATATGAGCACAGGTAATGAGAGATAGATAGATGATGTAGTAAAAGCTTGAGAAATTTGCCTTCTAATTGCTTCTTTTTTCCCAGTGAACAGTAAGAATGTTGGAGAAGGCATCGGGAGTTTAAATAGAGTGACGGTGTCTTTTGTGTTTTCAGTTCTAAGAGAGTTAATGGAAAGGGCACTTAGCTGAAAACATTAAAAAATTATTTCCTCGTCTGTAGACATGAATAAAACCAATCAATTTTTTTCAAAGCTAAGCTTTTTTGTTTAATTTTATGGCAACCATCACTAATCGAAATACAAATTTCGCAAGAGTTGGCCCATCTGCAGCTTTGCGAAAAGGTCACTGATAATTAGAGGTACCTGATCTGATATTGCTGCAAAAATTAGCCTTTATTCATCATTCTATGGGATGAGAGTAAATGGTCTGACCTTGGTTTTGACATAAAGAGTCAAGCGTTCAATAAGTCAATGAGTGCTCAGGAAAATGTTTAGGAGGACACCTTGCCCCCAGCATAGCCACCTCACAAAATAAAACTTTTAACATGTGCTCACTCGCTCAAAAACACCTCCCTGAACCAAATTCTGTGCCGTGCTAGGGCCTTAAAAGTAGAAAAGAGGGGCCAGAAAAGGAAAATGGAGAGGAATGCAACCTGCTCCCTGATGTTTCAGCTCCATCTGTGCTCACATTCTAGCAGGAAAAATAGCACAAGTATAAGAACAACTCATTTAGGATGAAAGGCATGACTTACATACTAGGAGATTTATCACCCTTTTTTTGGCCAAACCCCTGCCTAGAATACTAAAAATTCACACTGGATGACAGAGCACAGTAGAAAGAGATCTGATTTAATAGAAAAGAATACCAACAAATAAAAATCAAATTTCCTCCAGTCTCTCAAAGTTCCTCCAGTGCTCTCTCATCTCTTAAACTGGCATGAGTATGCTGCAGTATCTCCAAGTGCCAAGGAATAGGACCTACTGTGATTTACAGCCTCTGAAAGTCAGATTTCTCTATAGCATTTATCTTACTGCTGGTCCACTCAACTTCCCTGTTACCATAGGCATAGTCATGTGACTGGACAGAGACAGTCACAGTTCTTCCTTCAGGAATGAACTGGTTATGATTATCAGGCTCAAATAAATTTTAATCTTCTCTTCAATAATTTACTTAGTCTAATCTGAGAACTTTACCTAGCGAATGTCTGCTCACCATTAGAATATCAGACTTCATCAGGGAATTCTTCGTATTCACAAGAACTTCACAGATCCATTTCTCTACTCTCCAGTAGTTATTCTGTTCTAATGACCTCTCTTCCAGGTGTTTTACGGCTATAAGAAGAATATTGACTTTAGTCCTAAAAATGACATTGTGCCCCTCTTTCTATCACATTATGATGAAGTAATGTGACTCCTTCACATGTCTTGGCACAAGAGAACTGGTGAAAGAGGCTTATTGTAATTCCAAAGAGATCATCATCTTTAAAAACCCTCCAATATATGTTAAAGCTCACAGATTGTGACAAGCACCATGAAATACACATGAAAAATACCATAGGAACATAAATATGGGAACCATTGTGAACAACTTGAGAAAGAACAAGAAGACCTCATGGCAAAGATGTCTCTGAATAATGAATAAGAATGAAACAATAAGTTGATGAAGGGGAAAATGTATTCATAAAAGAGAGAAGAATATACCAGATACAAGTTTGCAAGTAACAGATGGTCTCATTTACTAAAAAAAAAAAAAGAAAATGTAGCTGATTAGATCATAAAAGGTAGATGGGGGTCACGTGATTAGAAGATTTGAAAGCCATATAATTGAGTCTGGACTTTAAATTACTCTGGCAACCCGAAAGAACAGAGTTCACTGTCATCATCATTTTATGGTGAGAAGCATAATGTTGTGTAAGACACAAATGAACTTAAGATGTGCTCTTGGGGGGCAACCCTTTGGGGTCCCCTCCCACTGTGGGAGCTTTTCTGTCCTCTCAATAAATCCTGTTTTCTCAAAAAAAAAAAAAAGATGTACTCTTGGTTTTATCTCTCACTAGCTGTGTGAGCTAGAGCAATTCGTTTAATTCAGTTTACTCCATATGTGTAAAATGATGAAATTAGAATAAACGGTCTTTAAAGACCCATCTTGCTCTGACACAATTAATTGGAAGAGTCTGACCTAATTTTCTTGGTTAAGCCTATATGTGATATCTATTTATCTATAAATCCATATTAAATAGTTGTACTGAAAATTTTAAGCTAGTAACTCTGACATATGAAAAAATGCATTGATAGTGAACAATATTTTAGAAATTTCCCCAACCTACCATTGACTGTAGAGGATTATTACATGAGAAAATAAATTAAATTAAATTAGCTCAGCACTTTGGAATCAGGTGACAATTATTTTATTTCAAAAAAGGAACACAAAAACCAGGAAACATCTGCCACCACCACATAACCCAGGACAAGCACAAGGAAAGGTCAAGTGGTAAATGGAAGCAAAGCAGGACTATTAAAAAGATCAGATGGGTTTATATTTTGAGATTTTGAAATGAGCACAACCATTACCCATTACCTCGTTGAATGCTCAAATTCCTACTGAAATAATAGAAAAATAAAAGAAAATATATTTCAAGCCGGGCTCGGTGGCTCAGCCTGTAATCCCGCGCTTTGGGAGGCTGAGGTGAGTGGATTGCCTGAGCCCGCGGGTTCGAGACCCACCTGGGCAACTTGGCGAGACCTCATCTCTACAATAAATCAAAAAATTAGCCAGGCGTGGTAGTGCTCACCTGTAGTTCCAGCTACTTGGAAGGCTGAGGCAGAAGGATCGCCAGATCCCAGCAGGTCGAGGCTGCAGTGGCCAGGAGCAGCCACTGCACTCCAGTCTGGGCGACAGAGTGAGACTTCAACTCAAAAAATAAATAAATAAATAGATAATAAATAAAATAATAAATATATATTTCAATGCAAAAATACAGAAAAAGGACCCATGATTAGAGCAAAAACACTGAAGAATTTCTGCAAGACGAAAGCAGTTATAATATTGAAGGAAAAACTAAAGCACAAATTATGTCATATAAAATAAACAGAAGAAACCGGGCTCGGTGGCTCAGCCTGTAATCCCGCACCTTTGGGAGACTGAGGTGAGTGGATTGCCTGAGCCCGCGGGTTCGAGACCCGCCTGGGCAGCAAGACCTCATCTCTACAATAAATCAAAAATCAGCCGGGCGTGGTAGCGCATGCCTGTAATTCCAGCTACTCGGAAGGCTGAGGCGGAAGGATGGCCGGAGCCCAGCAGGTCGAGGCTGCGGTGGCCGGGAGCGGCCACTGCACTCCAGTCTGGGCGACAGAGTGAGACTCCAACTCAAAAAAAATAATAAATAAATAAATAAATAAATAAAAAGAAGAGGGGGACAACTGCTGCATAGATAGAAACATACTTTACAAAGGTGCTCCAAAAAATGAAATTTTAAGCTTTGGAAAAGCCAAAGCAGAAAACATAAGCAGGTCATAGAGAAATTGTCATGGTGATAAAATATTGAAGAACAAGTGAAGCAATCATTTATACCTTCCAAACCTAATACTAAATTGAGTATAAAGATACCTGAATACAATATTTTGTCCCAAATATCAGTTATTTTTAAAACAGAGCATATTCCATGATAAGCTTCTATTATGTGTGCTGGAACTAAAATATTTTGAAATCTCAACAAAATATGATGATATGTTGATCAAAGGATACAAATTTTCAGTTAGCAAGAGCAATAAGTTCAAGATATCAGTTATACAAAATGATGACTGCAGTAAATAACAATATATACCTGAAAAAATACTACAAAAGTAGATTTTAAGTGTTCTTACCGCACACAAAAATATGTGATGCAATGCATATATTAATTAGCTTGATCTGGCCATTCCATAATGTATACACATTTCAAAACATGATGCTGTACACCATAAATACATACTATTCTTATTGTACAATTAAAACAATTAATTAACTAAAATAAATATGAAAAGAAAAAATGAGGGGTAATGGAAAAAAAATACAGCTTTGCATAGGCATTAATACATTAAAATGTTCTACCTAAGGATGATGGCTTTTTTACTTTGTCAACTATAACAATCTCTGGCTTGCCTGGCATTTTCATGACAAAGCATTCTTGATAGAAGCCTGTCAGCATATTCACCAACTTATGCATAGGGCAAATTGCTCAATCTTCCATTCAGTGAAGAGGTTTATTTAGACAATGTTTTCCTGTAACTGCCAAGAAAATCTATACTAGATAGTTATAAACTAAGATCTTATTTGGTGAATACGAATAGGCAATTAAGAATCATGATATTTGAAAAAATATAATGAAAAAAAGGCGGCAAGATAAAATATTGGACAATTTTCCCAAAGAGAAAGAGGTAATTTTTAAAAGGACTTTAAAATAAGCTAATTTAATGACCTCAGAGAAAGTCAACAGGAAATTAAAACAATAAAATAAAAACATAGTACTATGAACATGTCTCTCAAACTCTTTAGGAATTCTAATTCACTAAGAAATCAAAATGCTTACCAAACAGAAGAGTCTATATATAAAATAAAACAAACACACAAACAAATCAAAAATTTTATTTTATTTTTTAACTCAAGAAAAATTGAGTGAAGAATGGTTAAAGATTGAATTAGCGATTTGGAAGACCTAGCTAAGATTTTCTCCCAGAAATTTCTAAGAAAAGAAAATCAAAACAACCAAGACAAACCAAGACAAAAGTAACTTATTTGATTAGTCCTATAATGATTAGACAATGCTCTGTGACTAAACACCTTCCCATAAATAAAGTTTCAAGCCTAGATGTCTTTGGAGAATTCAACCAAAACTTGAAAGCAAAAATAAGACCAGCATACACAACTCTACAAAGAGAAAATTAGAGAATATTTTAACTCACATTGTGAGGCAAACATAACTTTGATATCAAAACCTAATAAAAAACAGTAAAGGAAAGAGAATTTCAGGCAATTGTCAATTATAAAAATAGATATAGAAATTCTAAACAAAAAATTAGCAAGCCAAATAAAGAAATATATTTTTAAAAATGAAAAACTCATGAACACTAAGCCATTCATGATGGGCTTAGTTCAAAAAGTACGGGCAGCTTAAAATTTTTAAGTCAGTGTAATTCATAATGTTAACAAAATGAAGAAGAAAAGAATCATATACACATTTCAAGAGTTGAAGAAAAAACATGTTTCGTTGCTGGACATGGTGGTACACACCTGTAGACCAGCTACTTGAGAGGCTGAGGCAGCAGGATCACTTGAGTTCAAGACAGGCTTGGTAACATAGCAAGAACTTCTCTCCAAAAGAAAAAGTTTCATTGTGATAAAAAAATCTAAAAACTGGAATAGATAGGAACTCCCTTAATTCGATAAAGAATAGCTAAAGACAAACCTAAAGCAAATATCATACTTAATTATGTAATCTTACTAGTTTTCATTTGAAGATCAGGAGTGAGCCAGGTTATCAACTATTTCAACTTTTAATCAGTATTGCACTAGGAGCCCTAGTCAATAAAAAAGAAAGAGAAAAATGAGTGCATTGGAAGAAAAGAAATTAAAATGTCATTGTCAGGCCATATAAGTGTGCATATAGAAAATTCAAAAGGATCTGTAAATTATTAGAATTAATAAATAAAATTTGCATGGTATTTGTATTCCTATATATGTCAGTCATGAACAATTGGAAAATAAGTGAAAGTACCATTTGCAATAGTATTAAAACTAAAGAGGCTCAGAATAAATTATCAATTAGTAGGTCTCAATGGAGTATTGCCTTAATACTGAAGAAAAATTAGTTCTAGATAAAAGGCTATTCGGAATCTGCCTAGCAAAGCTTCAAAGCAAGATTTAACTGATCAAAATTATTCTAAGTAACTTAGCTTTGTCCCAAAGCAAAGTGCAAAAATATGTAAAGGAATAGCAAAAAATCCTACACACAACAATATACAACACAATGCCTGGCGTTCCATAAGAAAACTTATCAGGCATGTAAAGAAATACAAAAATATGATGCATAATCAGAAGGAAAACTAATTAATTTTAAAAAACTGTCCAGGAGCAGTGGCTAAAGCCTGTAATCCCAGCACTTTGGGAGGCCGAGGTGAGAGGATTGCCTGAACTCAGGGGTTCAAAACCAGCCTGGGTAACTTGGTGAGACTTGGTCTCTACAACAAATCAAAAAGTAAGACGGGCATGGTAGCACATGCCTGTAGTTCCAGCTACTTGGAAGGCGGAGGCAGAAGGATAGCCTGAGCCCAGCAGGTCGAGGCTGCAGTGGCCAGGAGCGTGTCACCGCATTCCAGCCTGGAAGACAGTGAAACTCTAACTCAAAATAATATAATAATAGTAAGTGACACAGGTGATAGAATTTGTAGACATTAATTGTAAAACAGCAAGTATAAATCTATGCTATATATGCAAGAAGATAGAGAAAAGCATAGGGAACAAGGAAAAAAATAGAAAATACAAAAGACCTAAATTAATATTCTAGAGAAAAAATATAATATCTAAGAAGAAAAATTAACTAGAGTGAACTAACAGCAAATTCCACATTGCAGAAAAAAATTTGCTAAGCCTTTAAACATGGCAATAAAAACTAACCGAGATAAACATATAGATGAAAAGGTTTTTAAAAATGAATAGAGTATTAGTGCACTGCCATACAACATATCTCAAGAATCATCTACCATGACCAAGCAGGCTTCATTCCAGGGATGCGGATCTGGTTCATCATCCACAAGACCATAAATGTAATTCAGTATGTCGACAGAAGCAAAAACAAGAAACACACGATTATATTATTAGATGCAGAAAAGGGGTTTGACAAAATCAGCCATCCTGTCTTGATAAAAACACTTGAGCACCTGGACACAGAAGGAACATTTCTCAGAATAGTCAGAGCAATCTACAATAAACCCAAAGCCAACATATGACTCAATGGAGAGAAGTTGGAAGCATTTCCCCTGAAAACGAGAACAAGACAGGGTGCCCACTCTAACTGCTTCTGTTCAACATAGTATTGGAATTCCTAGCTAGAGCAATCAGACAAGAGAAGGAAATCGGGGGTGCCCAAATAGGAACAGAGGAAGTTACACTATCTCTCTTTGTGGAGGATTTGGAGTCGATCATACTCAGTGATCTGTCACAGAAACAAAGAACCGAGTACCATATGTTCTCACTCATAAGCGGACCTTGAACAATTATAATACTATAAGAAAGGGATTGGTAGTAATGGAAAACTGTCAAGGGGGAGGTGGGATTGGCAGTTGAGGGAGACTGCTAGGGGAGGGAGGGCATACCTCATCAACAAGGGTACCTGCATGATCAGTGTTTGAATGCCTAACCCTGAATTGTGCCCCACATCTTTATAATATAAATAAATCAATAAATAAATGCTTTGGCATCCTTGTAGCCAGAGAAGTGAAAGGAAACAATAGCAAACACTGCTCAAAGAAATCCAAAATGACACAAATAAATGGAAAAATATCCCATGCTTATGGATTGGAAGAATCAATATTTAACACAATATCCATCGAATTACCAACACCATTCTTCTCAGACCAGAAAATGACAATACAGAAATTCATATGGAAACAGACAAACAAAAAAAGAACATGAATAGCTAAAATAATCCTCAGCAAAAAAAAAGTGGAAGGTGATAGGGCTCATGGGGGGGTGGGAGAGGAACCCATCCCCCTACAAGCCCTCTTAAAGCGAATTCCTGAGGAAGAAACACAGCTAAACTAAAGCAACTATCAATAAGTAAAAGGAGTTAACAAATAAATTTGTTACTAATCAAACTGAAACTCCCTCTAGCTATCTTATTGAAAATAGGCCTCTATTTTGTGTCTCCCCTCCCTCCCAGTAAACTATCATTGAAAAACTTTCCCTCTGCTTTGCTTACCTTGTTATAGTTCGTATCTTCTGGAGTCTCCTCTCACTAAAATCAGCCTAAATACATTTTCCCGTGCCATCTGGGAACCAAGAGTAATTATCCAGGTAGCAAATAGACAAATCTTTTTCACCCACTCCTTTTTAGTCTTCTTCTTCCCCAAACCTTGCCTACCTACTGAAAACTCTAAATTTAACCCATAGTTTTTCGGGATGCCTTCAAGACCATTTACAAGCCTTTACTAGCCACACTATCCATGAACTACTTTTAACCCACTCCAATTATCAAAAACTTCAAACCCTCACAAACCCCCTACACCCATATTCCAGCCTTTTTCTATCATATCCCTACAACGTCCCTCTTCAGCAGGAAGCAGGTATGGAAAATTGACCTTCGACCCTATCCTAAAACAAAAAAGTTGGAATGATAGGGGTTGTAGGAAGATGGGAAAGGAGGTTATAGTTAAAACAACTCATCATATAAACCTCGCAAACAGAGCACAGAGTTGCAATGGCCCAAAAAGCTAACACTCTGTTCTAACAGCATCCTGTTACTAATTGCTTTACTGCCAGTATCTTCTTTCCTGAGACCTGCATCGCAAAGCAGGTCCTGGTACTGACTGTCAGTGTTTGCTTTTCCAAAACTACATTTCAGAGACAAGTGATTAACAATATCCTAATTTCTAGTTCTTTCAGAAATCTCCAGACTGTTTTCCAGAGACGTTGTACAAGTTTGCATTCCCACCAGCAGTGTAGAAGCTTTCCTTTTTCTCCACATCCTTGCCAGCATCTGTTGTTGTTTGTTTTATTAACGATGGCCATTCTTACAGGGGTTAGGTGGTATCTCAATGTGGTTTTGATTGCATTTCTCTGATGATGAGTGAGGCTGAGCACTTTTTTATGTGTCTGTTGGCTGCCCGTATATCTTCTTTTGAGAAGTGTCTATTCATGTCTTTTGCCCACTTTTTAAAGGGGCTGTTTTTTTCCCTTCGGTGCATTTGAGTTCCTTGTAGATACTAGATTTTAGGCCTCTGTCAGATATACAGTTGGCAAATATTTTTTCCTATTCTGTGCAAAAACATGGAACCAACCGTGTTGCCCATCAAAGCTGGATTGGATTTAAAAAATGTGGTACATATACACAATAGAATATTATTCAGCCATAAAGAAGGACAAATATATGAACTTTGCAGCAAATTGGATGGACTTAGAGTCTATCATACTCAGTGATTTATCACAGAAACAAAGAACTGAGTTCCATATGTTCTCACTCATAAGGTGACCTTGAACAATTATAACACTATAAGAAAGCAATTGGCAATAGTGGGAAAACTGTCAGGGGAGGGGGGATGGGATTGGCAGCTGAGGGAAACTGCTAGGGGAGGGAGGGGCACACCTCATCAACAAGGGTACCTGCGTGATCAATGTTTGTACACCTAACCGTGAATTGTACCCCACATCTTTATAATAAATAAATAAATTAAAAAATAAAATAAGATAATATTCTAAGACTGACTGATTTAGTGCAGACATCTACACTCCAATGCCATGAGAACAGCCTTCAGCAGTATCAACATTTGCATTTCAAGGCCAGGCAACCACCCGATAAGCCAAGACTGGGATTTTATAAGTGACCTGCAAGAAAACAAAGGTCGCTGGTTTCTCTCTATAGAGCCAGCCACCACCCCGCTTTCCTTTTCTTTAATAAACTTTTAACCACTAGCGGCTCATCTCTTCCTTCTCAGTATACAGTACAGAAGGAATCACACTTCCAGACTTTAAAATTTATAATTAGGCTACAATAATCAAAACTGCCTGGTATTGGTACAAGAACAGGCATATAGGCCAATGGAACTGGACAGAGAATCTGGAAGAAAAACCTTGATTTCTCAACCAATTCATCTTTGACAAAGCCTCCAGCAACAACCACTGTGAAGAGGAGAACGTATTCACTAAACGGTGCTGGGAAAACTGGCTGACCACATGCAGAAGATTGAAACAGGATCCCTACCTATCACCGTACACAAAAATTAACTCTAAATAGATCAAACACCTAAACATAAAACCTCAAACTATAAGAATCTTAGAAGAAAACACAAGAGATACCCTTCTGCACATTGGATTAAGCAACCAATTCTTGATCATAACCCCAAAAGTATATGCCATAAAAAAATAAGGTAGACAAGTGGGACCTCATCAAACTGAAAAGCTTTTGCACAGCAAAAGAAACTATCAAGAGAATGGGAGAAAACTCACAGAATAGTTAAAAAAAATTTGCCTGCTGCATATTTGACAAAGGCCTAATATCCAGGATCTACAAGGAACTCAAATGACCCAAAAGGAAAAAAACCCAAACAGCCCTATTAAATAGTGGACAAAAGAGATGAATCGACATTTCTCTCTTTTTTTAAATTTTAATCAATATTTTTTATTATGATGTTGTGGGGTACAGTTAAGGGTTAGGTATACAAATATGCTTCATTTAGGACCCCTTGTTGATAACAGGTGTCTCCCGGTCCCCAGACAGATGTTTACTACCATTAGTCCCACTCCCCTTCCCCTCCCCCCATAGTTTCCCCCACCACTGTCAGTCATTTTTTTATGGTAGTGCATTGGATGATCAAGGTCCACTATATGAGTGAGAACATGTGATACTCAGATCTTTGTTTCTGTGAGAGGTCACTCAGTATTATAGAGTCTAGTTCCATCCAGGTTGCTGCAAAATTCACGATTTTGTTCTTTTTTTATGGCTGCATAGTATTCCATCATGTATATGTACCATATTTTTTTAATCCAGTCCTCTTTTGATAGACAGCTTGGTTGGTTACAGGTTCCTGCTATTGTGAACAATGCTGCGATAAACATACGTGTGCAGGTATCTTTTTGATAGAGTGATTTGAGTTCTTCAGGATATATTCCCAGACATTTCTCAATAAAAGACATGCAAACAGCCAACAGATACATGAAAAAATGCGCAGTCTCACTAATCATCAGAGAAAAGCAAAGCAAAGTCACCTTGAGATACCACCTAACTACAGTAAGAATGACCTTCATTAATAAATAAAAAACAACAGATGCTGACGAGGATGTGGAGAAAAGTGAACGCTTCTACACTGTTGCTTAAAGTATAAACTAGTTCAACCTCTATGGAAAACAGTGTGGCAATTTTTAAATGAACTAGAAATTGACCTTCCATATGACCCAGCAATCCCCGTTCTGGGAACATACCTGGAGGAACTCAAATTATTCTACAAAAATGATACCTGCACACACATGTTTACCGCAGCACTATTCACAATAGCAAAAACATGGAACTTACCCTGCTGCCCACCAAAAGTACACTGGATAAAGAAAATGAGATACATATGCACGATGGAGTATTACGCAGCCATAAAGAAGGACAAAAGTATGGACTTCACAGCAACTCAGATAGACTTAGAGTCTATCATGCTCAGTGATTTCTCACAGAAGCAAAGAACTGAATACCACCTTTTCTCACTCATGAGTGGATCCTGAACATTTTTCACAATACTACAAAAGAAGAATGGGAAGTCACATAACACTGCCAAGGGAGGGAAGGGGGCACATGACATCACAAAGGGTACCTGATCTAATACTGGCTTGGACTCCACATCTTTAAAATAAAATTTTAAATCCATCATGACCAAGTAAGCTACATCCCCAGGATGCAGGGCTGGTTCAACATTCACAAGACCATAAATGTCACTAAATACATCAACAGATGTAAAAACAAAAACCACATGATTATCTCATTAGATGCAGAGAAAACTTTTGATAAAATCCAGCATCCCTTCTTGATAAAAACCCTCAAACACCTAGGTATAGAAGGAACATACCTC
>NW_007072322.1:170526-172151 GCF_000164805.1 Carlito syrichta
CAACAAGCAGACAGAGACCCAAATTAAAAGCACAATCCCATTCACAATAGCCACAAAAAAATGAAATACCTCGGCATCTTCCTAACTAGGGAAGTGAAAGACCTTTACAATGAGAACTACAAAATGCTGCTCAAAGAAATCCAAGAAGACACAAACAAATGGAAAATTATTCCATGCTGATAGGAAGAATCAACATTGTTAAAATGTCCATCCTGCCGGGCTCGGTGGCTCAG
Organism: Carlito syrichta; assembly: GCF_000164805.1. Taxonomy (NCBI): domain Eukaryota; kingdom Metazoa; phylum Chordata; class Mammalia; order Primates; family Tarsiidae; genus Carlito; species Carlito syrichta. The sequence goes on from NW_007072322.1 coordinate 170,760, forward strand.
CCTGTAATCCCACACCTTTGGGAGGCTGAGGTGAGTGGATTGCCTGAGCCCGTGGGTTCGAGACCCGCCTGGGCGGCAAGACCTCATCTCTACAATAAATCAAAATATCAGCTGGGTGTGGCAGCGCATGCCTGTAATTCCGGCTACTTGGAAGGCTGAGGTGGAAGGATCGCTGGAGCCCAGCAGGTCGAGGCTACGGTGGCCGGGAGCGGACACTGCACTCCAGTCTGGGCGACAGAGTGAGACTCCAACTCAAAAAATAAAAATAAAAATAAATAAAATTTCCATCCTACCAAAGGCAATCTACAGATTCAACACAGTACCCATTAAGTTACCAACATCATTCTTCTCAGACCTGGAAATGACAATACAGAAATTCATATGGAAACATAAACCACCATGAATAGCCAAAACAATCCTTAGCAAAAGAACCAAAGCAGGAGGTATCACACTTCCAGGCTTCAAAATTTACTATAAGGCTACAGTAATCAAAACAGCCTGGTATTGGTACAAGAACAGGCACATAGATCAATGGAACAGGATAGAGATTCCAGAAGCAAAACCTCAATTTCTCAACCTACTCATCTTTGACAAAGCCTCCACCACCCACCACTGGGGAGAGGAGAACCTATTCAGCAAATTGTGCTGGGAAAACTGGCTGACCACATGCAGAAGATTGAAACAGGACCCCTATCTACCCCCATACACAAACATTAACTCTAAATGAATCAAAGACCTAAACCTAAAACCTCAAACTATAAGAATCTTCTAAAATTCAGGAGACATCCTTATGGAAATTGGAACTGTCAACCAATTCCTATTCAGAACCCTAAAGGCCAATATAATAAACCTTAAGAAATAAGATAGACAAGTGGGACCTCATTAGACTAACGAGCTTCTGTAAAGCAAAAGAAACCATCAAGAGAGCAGGGAGACAGCCCACAGAATGGGAAAAGAATATTTGCCAACTGTATATCTACAAAGGCCTAACATCTAGGATCTACAAGGAACTCAAATGTATCGAAAGGAAAAAAACAAACAGCCCCTTTAAAAAGTGGGCAAAAGACATGAATAGACACTTCTCAGAAGAAGATATACAGACAGCCAACACACACATGAAAAAGCGCTCAGCCTCACTCATCATCAGAGAAATGCAAATCAAAACCACATTAAGATACCACCTAATTCCTGTAAGAATGGCCGTCATTAATAAGACAAACAACAACAGATGCTGGCGAGGATGTGGAGAAAAAGGAACGCTTCTTCACTGCTGGTAGAAATGCAAACTTCACTGCTGGTGGGAGTGCAATCTCTTTGGAAGACAGCGTGGCAATTTCTGAAAGAACTAGAAATTGACCTTCCATATGACCCAGCAATTCCCCTTTTGGGAAT